>NC_057398.1:4132739-4403080 GCF_019320065.1 Cervus canadensis
TGGGAATCCCTTTGTGTGTTATTTGTTGTTTCTCCCTTGCTGCTTTTAATATTTGTTCTTTGTGTTTCATCTTCATTAATTTGATTAATATGTGTCTTGGGGTGTTTCGCCTTGGGTTTATCCTGTTGGGGACTCTCTGGGTTTCTTGGGCTTGGGTGGCTATTTCCTTCCCCATTTTAGGGAAGTTTTCAGCTATTATCTCCTCGAGTATTTTCTCATGGCCTTTCTTTTTGTCTTCTTCTTCTGGGACTTCCTATTGGATTCGAATGTTGGGGCGTTTCACATTGCCCAGAGGTCCCTGAGGTTGATCATCTCTTTCTTGATTCTTTTTTTCTTTTTCCTTCTGCTTCATTTATTTCCACCATTTCATCTTCTACCTCACTTATCCTATCTTCTCTCTCCATTATTCTACTCTTGGTTCCCTCCAGAGTGTTTATGATCTCATTTATTGCATTATTCATTTTTAATTGACTCTTTTTTATTTATCCTAGGTCTTTATTGAACATTTCTTGTATCTTCTCAATCTTTGTCTCCAGGCTATTTATCTGTAACTCCATTTTGTTTTCAAGATTTTGGATCATTTTTATTATCATTATTCTAAATTCTTTTTCAGGTAGGTTCCCTATCTCCTCCTCTTTTGTTTGACTTGGTGGGCATTTTTCATGTTCCTTTACCTGTTGGGTATTTCTTTGCCTTTTCATCTTGTTTAGATTGCTGTATCTGGAGTGGGCTTTCTGTATTCTGGAGGTCTGTGGTTCCTTTTTCTTGTGGAGGATTAACCCAGTGGGTGGGGTTGGACGATTGGCTTGTCAAGGTTTCCTGGTTAGGGAAGCTTGTGTCGGTGTTCTGGTGCGTGGAACTGGATTTCTTCTCTCTGGAGTGCAATGGAGTGTCCAGTAATGAGTTTTGAGATGGGTCTATGTGTTAGGTGTGACTTTGGGCAGCCTGTATGTTGACGCTCAGGTCTATGTTCCTGTGTTGCTGGAGAATTTGCGTGGTATGTCTTGCTCTGAAACTTATTGGCTCTTGGGTGGTGGTTGGTTTCAGTGTAGGTATGGAGGCTTTTGGACCGTCTCTTATTACTTAATGTTCCGTGTAGTCAGGAGTTTTCTGGTGTTCTCAGGTTTTGGGCTTAAGTCTCCTGCCTCTGGGTTTCAGTTTTATTCTTCCAGTAGTCTCAAGACTTCTCCAACTATACAGCACTGATAGTAAAACTTCTAGGTTAATGGTGAAAAGATTCTCCACTGTGAGGGACACCCAGAGAGGTTCACAGAGTTACATGAAAAAGAGGAGAGGGAGGAGGGAGATAGAGATGAGCAGGAGGAGAAAAAGGGGGACTCACGAGGAGAGAGACAGATCTACACAGTTGTCTGTTCCCAGAGTGTTCTCTGTAGCCCAGACACCCACAAAGATTCACAGAATTGGATTGGGAAGAGAAGGGGAAAGGAGGAAATAGAGGTGTTCTGAGGTAGAAAACAGAGAGTCAAGATTGGGAGAGAGTAATCAACACACTCCTGAATAAAAATGGGAACTGAATATTGGATTCTTAAATGTCCAAAATTTATATCACATACTGTAAAACAAAGATTAAAAATCTAGAGTAGAGGTTAGACTCTTAAAAAAACAATATTAAGAACAAAAACACAAAAAATTTTAGAAATATATGTGAAGTTCGATTTAAAAATAGGGCTTCTCTTTTTTTTTTTTTGCAAGGTTATAGTGAAATGAAAGTGAAAATTAAGGAGTAGTACAGGAGTAATAGAGGACTTTAAAAGGAAATAAGAGAAAAAGAAAAAAGAAAAGAAAAAGGAAAAAAAAAATTTTTTTTCCTAATTAAGAAAATCGTAAAAATCAATGAAAATGAAAGTTAAGGAGTAATGGGGGAGTAATAGGGAATTTTAAAAGAAAATAAAAGAGAAAAAAGAAAAAAAAGGTAAAAATATATCTAGGAATTTCTCTGGAGCTGTTGCGGTCAGTGTGGGTTCGGCTCAGTTTCAGATAGCTCCTCGTTCCAGCTTACACTTCTCGATATCTACAGGCCCTTTCCTATGTAGTCGGTGTTACCTATAGGGATTTTAATCTGTTGCACCGTCCCTTCTGAAGCGGTTCCCTTTGCTTATTTGGCTCCTGTTTGCCGGTCTCTTCCGCGCCTAATTTCCGCCCTGACACAGGCGGGCGGAGGTGGTCTTATTCAGGTTGCTAGTTCCGTCGCGCGCTGCGGGGAGGGGCCGGCGCTGCTTTCCCCGGCTGCGCTGCTCAGGCTCCCGGCTTTTCTATATGGAGCGCGCCCACGCTGCGCGCGGTTCCAGCCCTCCGGTGTTCCACAAAAGCGCGGACTCGGCTGCGCCTGCGTTTGTGCCTTCCCCGTCCGAGCGGCTCAGGCAGCCAGGAGCTTGACGGGCACACTCTCCCCAGGTGCGGCGCGCCCACTCCCTTCTGCCGTCCCAGTCTGTTTCCGCCGGCGCCAGTTGGGTGCGTGCGCCTTCTGCCCTCCGCGTCCCCAGCCCCAGTCCCTGCCCGCGCCAGGCGGGTGCCTGCGCCCTGTGTCTCGCCACGACCCTCCCGGCGGATGTCGACCATCCAGAATCTCAGGAAGTCTTTGGTTAGAAACTGGAGGACTGCTTGCAGTGTGGTAGGGGATGCGGTCCTTGGGGCCGAGCCTGCCCCTTTCCCCTTCCCCCTACCTCCTGCCTCTGGCGGGGCTGGGCCGGTCCGCAGCCGGCTAGCTCCTCTGGACTTGCTCGGTCCCTTTGTTCTGTGAACAGCCGGCAGTGTGTTTGGGCCGGTTAATTTTCTCTCTTTTGCTGTCCCACAGTTTAAGTTGGTAACTCACAAAAGCTCCTTCTGATTGTCCTCAGGGCATTCAGGCCCGATCCTTACCCTAAGCAATGCCG
Source organism: Cervus canadensis (assembly GCF_019320065.1). Lineage (NCBI taxonomy): Eukaryota > Metazoa > Chordata > Mammalia > Artiodactyla > Cervidae > Cervus > Cervus canadensis. Next base: position 4,135,634 of record NC_057398.1, read on the forward strand.
CCCGCTCGTCTCTGTTCCACCCCTACTTGCTGGTGGCGGATGCGGGCGTCTGGGGTACTTTTCTGCTGGGAGTTGCTTTTAGGGCCGTAATCTGTGGGTTTTATTTATTTTTCCCCTCCCAGTTAGGTTGCCCTCTGAGATTCAAAAACTTCCCCCAGACCCGCCAGTGTGAGGGTTTCCTGGTGTTTGGAAACTTCCTCTATTAAGACTCCCTTCCCAGACGGATCTCCGTCCCTAGCTCTTTTGTCTCTCTTTTTATCTTTTATATTTTGTCCTACCTCCTTTCAAAGACAATGGGCTGCTTTTCTGGGCGCCTGATGACCTCAGCTGGTGATCAGAAGTTGTTTTGTGATGTTTGCTCTGCATTCAATTGTTCTTTTGATAAGTTTGTAGGGGAGAAAGCGGTCTCCCCATCCTACCATCCTATTCCTCAGCCATCTTATCTTCACTTCCTTAGTGTATTTTTATACACATCAGTTCAGTCTCTCAGTTGTCCGACTCTTTGCGACCCCATGAACCACAGCAGGCCAGGCCTCCCTGTCCATCACCAACTCCCGGAATCCACCCAAACCCACATCCATCAAGTTGGCGATGCCATCCAACCATCTCATCCTCTGTCATCCCTTTCTCCTCCTGCCCTCAATCTTTCCCAGCATCAGGTTCTTTTCAAATGAGTCAGCTCTTCGCATCAGGTGGCCAAAGTATTGGAGTTTCAGCTTCAACATCAGTCCTTCCAATGAACACCCAGGACTGATCTCCTTTAGGATGGACTGGTTGGATCTGCTTGCAGTCCAAGGGACTCTCAAGAGTCTTCTCCAACACCACAGTTCAAAAGCATCAGTTTTTCGGCGCTCAGCTTTCTTCACAGTCCAACTCTCACATCCATACATGACCACTGGAGAAACCATAGCCTTGACTAGACAGACCTTTGTTGGCAAAGTAATGTCTCAAATACCTAGCACTGTTAAATTTTTAAAAGTTAACTCTTAATCAATTATTCATTTTGTTTCATTTTCAAAAACAGGTCCATAATCTTACAAATACATTTTTTTTTTGTATAAGCTTCTTTCTTTTAAACTGATTTTATTTACTTATTTCTATTTGGCTGCGCTGGGTCTTCATTGCTGCACGGGCTTTTCTCTAGTTGTGCCGAGCGGGCCCTGCTCTCTAGCTGTGGTGTGAGGGTCTCCTCGCAGTGGCGTCTCTTGTGCAGCCTGGCTCTCGGGCCGTGGGCTTCAGTAGTTGCTGTGGGGCTTGGGCTCCGCAGCTGCGGTTCCTGGGCTCCAGGGCTCAGGCTCAGCAGTTGTGGCACGCAGGCTTCGTTCCTCCGCAGCGTGTGGGGTCTTCCTGGGTCAGGGATAGAACCCGGATCTCCTGCCCTGGCAGGTGGATTCTGTACCGCTGGGCCACCAGGGCAGCCCTTGTATAAGCTTCTCAGTGAAAAAGTGGGTTCTAGTTCATTTCATAATTGGAGAGGAAATTGAAAGTTGAAGATAATCAATGAAAAGTAATAATGTAAAGATGAGAAAAAAATAGAAAATTTGGTCTAGGGGAAAAAAGGATTCTCTCACTTTGCAATAACTTTTAATTACGAGATATTTATTACATATCTTATTTTTACGGTGGTCAAGGAACGAGGTTTAAACAGGGTTCCACATTATGTGAGTAAGGTGAAATAACAATGTAAGGATTAATAAGCGGCTATGCAAACCAGCTAAAATCAATACATCTTGCTTTATCTTAAAATTTTGAGAGCAAGAAAAAAAAACAGGACCAACGTGTTCCTTGAATAGATTAGGTCTCAGTTTATCTGAGCATAGAGATTTGAACTGTATAACACGTTGAAATTTTCTTGAAATACCAGTTTCTCCAGGCCATTGAAAGTTGAAATGTGACTATGAAATGACTATAAATGAAAGAGATTGTAGTGAATCTAGGAAGTACCAGGTGTCTTGGCAGACCATCCCTCATGAACATTATTTCATTGCATTATAGTGAGTATAAAAAATATGATTGGTAATTTGCATGGTATTGAGTTGGTAATCTAAAAACAATAGTCTTTAAGGTTGTGTTTTTGTTTGTTTTTGCAAGTGAAAGATATGGTAGAAAATAGATTAACCATCTAAAGTGTGAGTGTGAAAATGTTAGTTGCTCAGTTGTGTCTGACTCTTTGCGACCCCGTGGACTGTAGCCCACCAGGCTCCTCTGTCCATGGAACTCTCCAAACAGGAATACTGGAGTGGGTTGCCATGTCCTCCTCCAGGGGATCTTCCCAAATCAGGGACTGAACCCGAGTCTCCTACATTGCAGCAGATTCTTCACCATGTGAGCCCCCAGGGAAGCCTGCATTGGGGTTAAAAAGTGAAAGTGAAAGCCGCTCAGTCGTGTCCAACTCTTTGCGACCCCATGGACTGCAGAGTCCATGGAACTCTCCAGGCCAGTATACTGGAGTGGGGAGCCTTTCCCTTCTCCAGGGGATCTTCCCAACCCAGGGATCACACCCAAGTCTCCTACATTGCAGGCGGATTCTTCACCAGCTGAGCCACCAAGGAAGCCCCAGAATACTGGAGTGGGTAGGCTATCCTTTCTCCAGGGGATCTTCCTGACCCAGGAATCGAACTGGGGTCTCTTGTACTGCAGGTGGATTCTTTACCAACTGAGCTACCAAATTGGAATTAGCAACACTAACTGACTAACTTCTGATTTTCAGCTTTCCCCCAAGCTGTCAGAGTTTTGGCACATGTTCCACCTGGGTTTTTCCAGGCTCCCGCATGAAGCTGTCGGCTTGTTGTAACCCCCGCCCCACCAAATCCTTCGCCTGTCTCTCACTCCTGTTTCTGTCTGGACTGGTTGCTCTCCAGGTGTTGGCACACCCATCCTTAGACTTCCCTGTTCTTCCCTGGGATCCGATCCCTTCTCTGTATATCCATGTATTCTTCCTTTCTGCCTCAATCCTCCATTTTGTTGGAGGATTATAATAATAATCCCCAAATATTATGGAGAAGGTGAATTTTTGAGTCCCAGAAAGACTGGAAATGCTTTCAGTCTGTTTCCACACTTGATTGATAGTTTCTCTGGACAGAGAGTTCTAGATTGCAAGGGGTTTATCCTCTGCCTTTGGGAGGCATGTTTTCTGACTTCCCAGATCTGCTGTTGAGAGAGACATTCAGGGATGTTTGGGATTTGACGCCTTCGTATGCAGCCTGTTTAGTCTCTTTGGAAAGTCTCAGGTGCTTTCTGCCCCTGTTCTGGGATTTCACTGTGATTCTCTGGTTGGGGTCATTTATTTTATAGTTAACCTGGGGGCGCTTTCAGCATGGAGATTCATATCTAAAGTTCTGGGATATTCCAGTAATTTTTAAAAAGAAATTTATTTTTCCCCTCCTTTTTAAGAACTGCTGTTAGTCAACTGCATGACAGTTGAGATTGATACCCTGATATTTTAATATTTATTCCTATTTTCTGTCAGTTTGCCTCTTTATTCTAGTCTTTAGGAGATATTCTTGATGTAGTTTCTGACTTTTCTGTTGATTTTAGTTTTTTTCAGCATTTGTATTTTGAATTTCTAAGAACTCTTTCTTGTTGTCTAATGAACTGCTTTTTTCGCTTCTTTCTCCTTTCATAGATTTTGTTTGTTTGACAGCATCCTGCTGTTTATTCAGCTTCTCAGGATATTAGTGACAATGTTTTGAACTCTCACCTGTTTATATTGTCTTTGTTTACTTAGCGTTCCTTTTGTGATTGTACTCACACCTGTATTTCCTCAAATATCTGGTGGTTGGACTGTTAATTTGTATCTAAGATAGAGGCACAGAACTGAATTAGAGCCATTATATGTGCAGTGGTGGGTTTCAACTGTAAGAAAATATAGGGCCTCTGAGGTGCTTTTTTCCTTTGAGAGATTCCCAGATCAGAGTTTTAGGACTCCGTGGGGGCCAGTCTTTTGGCCAATGGTCATTTTCCTGCTGCTGACACTCAGGTTTTGGTTTTCTCTCACCTGCTGAATCAGTTATTTTTGTTTGCTTATCACCTTTATGAAGCCGCTCACGTGTGTTCCCTTGTGTTACTTTCTGTTGCATTTGTCTTTCCTTATTAATTTATAGTCATTGTAGTGTCATTTGCAAAAGGCACAGAGAATAATAGATGTATTCAGGATACTATTAGATTTAGCAAGAAGTTGGTAGATAGTGACAGCCATCTTCCATATCCTTACTTACTGTTTGTAATGATCACTTGACAGAACTCTATAGCATTCTGCAACATGGGCTTCCCTGCTGACTCAGACAATAAAGAGTCTGCCTGCAATTCAGGAGACCCGGGTTTGACCCTGGGTTGGGAAGAGCCCCTGGAGAAGGGAATGGTAACCCACTTCAGTATTCTTGCCTGGAGAATCCCCATGGACAGAGGAGTCTGGCAGGATACAGACCATGGGGTTGCAAAGAGTTGGTCATGACTGAGCAAATATAGATAGATATAGCGTTCTGCTGAGTAAAGTTATCACAGTCTACCTGACTGTTCTTCTCTAATGGCTTCAGGCAACTCCTGATTAAAATGCATCATTAACAGTCACATCCTATAATCAGACATTACATGAAAAAAATGCAGAAGGAAAGCTGTGTTCCTAAGCTCTAGTCATTGATTTTTAAATTTAAAAATTTTGTCGAAACTCTTGTCAGTATATATCTGTGTATTAAAAGTATCACAGTGTTTTCTCTTAAAGATTTTTCTGTTGTAGTCATTCTTTGAAGAAAAACTGAGTATTTGTTAATTGATAATTAAATATACTGGTGTGTTTTGTGATTTACTCATATATGAGAAGTTTACATTTTGATAAACAATTAAAACCTTTGGATAGATTTTAAATATACATACCTTAATTTGAAAAGGATTACAGATTTTATTTTGTACAGTTGATTTTGGATTTAGCATTATGCTTCCATAAAGTGAATTATATTTGTGCCTAACAAAATGAATTGAAAGGAATTTTAAATTATATGTGTTTTTGATACTTAAATGCTATTTGTAATAACAGTTTTTAAAATAGGCTTACTGTAATGATATTTATTTTGAAATTTATCATCTTACATCAACATCAGTTTCTGAAGAATTGATTTAATTAATAAGCACATAATTCTATTTTTTATATATTCAATTCAGCAATATTTGAAAAGAAATGATTGTGTCTTTATGTCTTTGTTTTAAAAGCTTTTTAAAATTACTTTTTATTTTATATCTTATATCAGTGGTAAATGTTTATTCAATGAGAGCTTCTGGTACACTCAGACTATACCTACAATGAAATGGGGCTAAGTGATGTTAGGTGTTCTAACATAAAATAGAAATATGTAATGAATAACCTTTATAATGGAATTTTGGATTCTGATTATTTTATGAAAGCTAATAATGGATTATATGTAAAATTTTACTGTAACAGTAAAGAGAATGTGGGTATTGTTCTTTTTTGCCCTCCAGAATCAACCTGTTTGAAATAATATAAATTTGATGTTTATTTTGTTGTCTTGTTTCTAATTCTAAATGATGCATACACACACATACACATATATATATATGCAGACACATTTTTAAGTTATTATTATTATTATTTTACAGTTACCTGCCATGGTTTGAAGTATATTACAAGCTTCTAAATACTCTGGCAGATTACTTGACTAAGGAACTGGTAAGCTTTGTGTTTTTCCCTACTTTAAAAATTGTGGTAAAGTACACATAATATGAAATTTACCATTTTAACCATCTTTAAGTGTATAGTTCTGTATCATTAAGTGCATTCATATTGTTTTGCAGTCAATACCAACATCTTTGTAACCTTTTTACTTCCCAAATTAAATTTCTGTACCCATTAAACTAAAAGACACTTGGTCCTTATTTGCAAGGAAAGCTTTGATAAACCTAGACAGCATACTAAAAGCAGAGACATCACTTTGGCAACAAAGGTCTGTCTAGTCAAAGCTATGGTTTTTCCATTAGACTTGTATGCATGTGAGAGTTGAACCATATAAAAGGCTGAGCACTGAAGAACTGATGCTTTCAAATTGTGGTGTTGGGGAAAACCCTTGAAAGTCCCTTGGACAGCAAGGAGATCAAACCAGTCCACCCTAAAGGAAATCAACCCTGAATATTCATTGGAAGGACTGATGCTGACGCTGAAGCTCCAGTATTTGGCCACCTGGTGCCAAGAGTCTACTCACTGGAAAAGACCCTGATGCTGGGAAAGACTGAGGGCAGGAGGAGAAGGGGACGACAGAGGATGAGATGGTTGGATGGCATCACTGACTCAATGGAAGAGTTTGAGCAAACTCCAGGAGATCGTGAAGGACAGAGAAGCCTGGCGTGCTGTGGTCCGCGGGTTCGAAAAGAGCGACTGAGCAACTGAACAAGAACAGCCACCTCCCATGAGTAGAGTCATACAGTACAGATCCTCTGTGACTGGCCTGTTTCACTTCATGTTTTCGAGTTCCATCCATATTGTGGCATATGTCAGAGTTCCCTTCCTGTTGAAGGTTGAATAGTTTTCTGTTATTCACACACTACGTTTCATTTATTCATATGTAGATGAACACTTGGGATGCTTCCATCTTTTGGCTCTTGTGAGCAAAGCTGCTATGAACATGGGTGTAGAAACACCTGTTTGAGTCTGTATTCAGATCTTTTGAGAATGTACCCGGAAGTAGAATTGCTGAAGAGTAGTATAATTCTGTGCATAATTTTTTGAAGAACTGCCATAATGTTTTCCACAGTGGTTTCATAAATTTACATTCCCACCAGTAACACACAGGTTTCCAGTTTTCCCACACCCTCCCTGAGACTTCTTATTTTTTGTTTTGTTTTGATAATTGCCATTCTAATGGGTGTGAAGTAGTGTATGATTGTGGTTTTAATGTGCATTTCTCTAAAGATTAGCAATATAGAGTCTTTTCCTGTGTTTATTGGTTATTAAATATCTTCTTTGCTGAAATATTTATTCCAGTCCTTTGCCATTTTTTAACTGTATTTTCATATTGTTGTTGAGGAGTGGGAGCTTTTTATATATTCAGATACTGTCAGATACGTCATCTGCAAATATTTTCTCCCATTCCATGGGTTGCCTTTTTACTTTGTTGACAGTGTCCTTTGCTGTACAAAATTTTTTAACTTTAAATAAGAATAATTTATCTGTTTTTTTTTTGTTGTTGTTGTTTTGTGCTTTTGGTGTCATGTCAAGAAATAATTTTCAAATACAGTGTCATGAAGCTTTCTTTTTTCCTTCCAAGAGTTTTAGCTCTTACATTGATTTTCATATCTTTATTCTTTTTTCTTAAAAAAATAAATGCAAAACAGAAACTGAAGTTTGCTTTGAATTAATGAACATCTGTGGAATGATAATTTTTAAAACGTAAAATAAAGTGTTTAGTCACTCAGTTGTGTCTGCCTCTTCAACCCCATGGACGGTAGCCCACCATATTCTTATCTCTAAGAGTCATCATTCTGAAACCTGATTATGTCCTTTTACTGCTTGTAATACTTTCAGTGCCTTCTTTTTTTCTTAGAATGAAATTTAAACATGTGCAGACTAACACATGAGAAGCTTTGTGATCTGGCATCTGATAGACCTTCCTGGCTTATCTGCTCCCCCTTTTCTACACCTGATGGGCTGTCCAGTTATTTGGAGCTACATAAATTTCCTAGGACATAACTCCACATAGTTGTCTTTCGGGAGTTTAGGTCACTCGCTCGTGATTACTGGTAAAACACTCATCTTTTAAGATTCAATGTAAATATCTTTAAAAACAGACCTAAATTCAGTGCAAATACTACTCCAGATACTTTTTACTAAATAGAATTTAAATGCATTATTAATAAATTAAGAAAATAGATTTACTCCTAGGGTGAGCAGTCTCAATTTGGCAATCAGATTTTATTATCATAATAGCAGTAATGTTTTAGTGTTTGTCAAAAGTCCAGAGTTTGTGTGCATGTATTTCCTTCTCTGCACTTGATGTGCTTAATTCTGTGAAATATCCATTAGAAGGTCATTTTACACGTGGACAGTTTGATGTTTCAGCTGTTCAGTCATTCGTCTTCCTGAGAAAATGACTGGAAATAACTGGAAATATTCAATTATTGCATTGAAAACTCAAAACCAGAATTCAGCTTCATGATAATTTCTGGTTCTTTGTGTTTTTGAGTAAACATGTGGAAGCAACATCACTCGTATTAGTTGTCCAAGTTCTGATTACCTTCAGAACCTCTTATTGATGACTTACCGTATGGCGTCTGCTCCCCGAGACCATATGTAATACTGGAATATAGAAAAGAAAATATTATGGTTTTCTGAGAAGAGGACATGAGGGAGACTACATTTGTATTCCTAATTAGAGGGGGAAAATATTTTAAGTTCATAGTATTAGTTCAGTAGTTGGAAATAAATGTATGAGTATACTAATTTTTCTTTTCACTTTTAATCCAGTGCCACAGGTTATTTATTAATAGATTGGAGTTTAGATTTCAGAATCAGTTATCCTTATCTGATCAGTATCAGGCAACTCCCAAGAACTCTAAAATGCTAGACTTTAAAAAATTTATGTAGCTATAAGAATTTTGTATAGACAACATCAGTATCTTCCAGAATATCCTGTGGTATATTTCACTGTCTGAATGGTCCAGTGATGAACTCTTTAATATCCACCTTTTTAGGTCATTCTAGAGAGAATTCCAGATAGGCAGTTTTGAGTGCACACTTTCGCAAGCATTTATAGAGATCTGAATTAAGTTTTCATAGTCAAGTTAGAAGAGAAATCGGGAGAAGTCATGTGTCTTATATCCATATCCCTTAAAATGGGTTACCTGCTTTTGCCTTTGCTTTATTCTCCCACCATAATAAAGAATGAAAGTACATATAATAAAGACAGAATGAATATACATGCATATTCATATGTATGCAAAGCTTCCTTCATGTATTCATTATTGGATTTGTATGTGAAGTTCAGAAAAGTGAAGTGTACACATCAGGATACATTACTGTTGTGCAAATCCCATAAAGTAGATGTGTTACACATTTTACATAATCCCATTTTTCATGGGCTGAGTAGAGACCAGGAGCTACCTAGAAGAGAAATGTTTAGAATGTTGCATCTTGCATCAAAGTTGCATCTTAGCACACCAATCTTACTTAAATTGTACCTCTTTCTTAAAAATTAGGTTTGTGATTTTAAAATTAAAATGCAAAATGCAAGTGTTCCTCTTGCACCAGTTAACCAAGTTACGAATGCAAAGGACAAATTCTTGAAGCAAATTAAAAGTACTACGTAACTGAACACAGAAATCAGAAAGCAAAACAGCCTTACATATTACCTATATGGAGGGAGTCTTAGTGGTCTAAATAGACAGTCAGACTAGATGTCACAACATTCCTTCCAGCCAAAGCCCAGTCCAGAGCAAGCCTCTACCTCTCTTCAATTCTCTGAAGGTTGAGAGAACTGAAGAGGCTGCAGAAGGAGAGGTCAGAGCTGGCAGAGGCTGGTTCATGGGGATTAAGGAAGGAGGCTGTCTCCATAACAAAAGTGCAAGGTAAAGCAGCCCCTGCTGCAAGTTATCCAGAAGACCTAGCTGAGATAGTTCATGAAGGTGGCTGCCCTCAACAACAGGTTTTCAGTGTAGATGAAGGTGAAACAGTCTTATATAGGAAGATGCCATCTAGGATGTTCATAGGCAGAGAGAAGAGGTCAGTGCCTGGTTTCAAAGCTTCAGGGGACAGGCTGACTCACTAGTTAGGGGCTAATGGAGCTGGTGACTTGAAGTCGAAGCCAGTGTTCATTTACCCTCTGAAAATCCTGGAATCTCCTAAGAATTATGCACAGTCTGTGCTCTACAAATAGACTAACAGCACATCTGTTGACAGCATGGTTTACTGAATATTTTAAACCCAGTGTTGAGACATACTGCTCAGAAAAAAAATTCCTTTCAAAATATTACTGTTCATTGACAATGCACCTTGTCACCCAAGAGCTTTTTTTTTTTTTTAATTAATTAATTTATTTTAATTGGGGGCTAATTACTTTACAGTATTGTGATTTTTGCCACGCATTGACACGAATCAGCCATGGGTGTACATGTGTCCCTCAGTCCTGAACCCCGCTCGTTACTCCCTCCCCATCCCATCCCTCTGGGTTGTCCCAGTGCACTGGCTTTGAGTGCCCTGGTTCATGAATCGAACTTGGACTTCACCCAAGAGCTCTGATAGACATGGAAGACAGTATTTTTTTTTTTCTTTCATGCCTGCTAACACACCATTGATTCTTCAGCCCATTGATCAAGGAGTAATTTTGACTTTTTATATATTATCATTATTTAAACTTCATTATTTATTATTCAAACTTTTATTATTATTTAAACTTTATTTATTTATTATTAAGTCATATTATCATATTATTTAAAAAATAGCAGGAGATGCAGGGGACACTGATTTGATCCCTGGGATGGGAACATCCCCCGGAGAAGGAAACAGCAACCCATTCCAGTATCCTGTTTTTTTTTTTTTTTCTCCTTTTTCCACTCCAGTGTTCTTCCATGGGAAATTCCACGGACAGAGGAGCCTGGTAGGCTACTGTCCAAGGGGTCACAGAGTCTGGCACAACTTAGCAACTGAGCATGCACACCACACATTTAAAAAGTACATTTCAGAAGACTGCAGCTGCCTTAGGTATTGATTCCTCTGATGGAGCTGGGCAAAGTAAATTGAAAACCCTCTGGAAAGGATTCACCATGTTAGATGCCATTAAGAACGTTTTTGGTTCATGGGGAAAGGTCAAAATATCAATGTACACTGGAGCTTAAGTAAGTTAATTCAAGCCCGGTTGGATGACTTTATGTTGGCGGGATTCAGGACTTCATTGGTGGAAGTAACTGCAGATGTGGCAGAAATAGCAAGAGAACTGGAAGTGGAGCCTGAAGATGCGTCTGAGTTGCTGGAGTCTCAGAGTAAAACTCGAACAGGTGAGGGGTTGCCTGTTACGGACGAGCAAAGAGAGTGACTTTTTGAGATGGAATCCGGATGCTGTGAAGACTCTTGAAATGACAACAAAGGATCCAAAACGTTGTGTGAGCTTCACTGATAAAGCAGCAGCAGAGTTTGAGAGGATCGGCTCCAGTTTTGAAAGAAGTTCTCCTGTGGGTGAATGCTGTGAGCAGCGCTGCAGGCTGCAGAGAAATGCTTCACGAAAGGAAGAGTCAGTTGATGCCCCAAACTTCACATGGTCTTATTTTGGACATCAGCACAGCCACCCCAGCCTCCCGCACCCACCACCCTGATCCGTTAGCACCATCAGCATCGAGGCCAGACCCTCCACCAGGGAAAAGATTATGACTCGCTGAAGGCTCCGATGGTGGGTAGCATATTTTAGCAATAAAGTATTTTAACTTAAGGTATGACATTGTTTTTTTCTTTAATACATGATGGTATTGTGCATTTAATAGACTACAAGTAGTAAACACAACGTTTATATGCACTAGGAAGCCAAAAACTTCATGAGACTCATGTTATCGCTATATTCGCTTAATTGCGGTGGTCTAGAACTGCGCATACCGTTTCTCCAGGGTCTGCCTGAATGTAAAACGTGTCTGACATGAGTAGGTGCAGCGAATGATTCTGTCAAGCAGTTTTAATTGTTTTTACTTAATTGCTATTTCATTTATTAAAAGTACTTTTTTTTTTTTTTTTTTACTCTAGGAAGATGATTTGAATGAAACTCTGAGATCTCTCTATAACCATCCAGTACCAAAGGCAAACACCCCTGTCAACTTGAGTGTGGTGAGTACTGAATCCGTTATTTGATGCCTTGAGCCACAGTGGTGTAGAAACCCCGCCGAGTCGCCTCCCAGGGAGACTTTACTGGTGGTACTGACTTTACCACGTGGCGATATTGAGGCTCTCTGATACGCTTTAACTATCATAACATGATTTGTTAGAGGTATATTTTGGTAGTTGTTAAATCACAGGTTTTTAAAAAAAAATTATATGCTAAAAGTAACTAAATCTGTGAGAATAGTTTGATTGTGAGGAACATTGGTTTTCAGGTAGACTCTACCCATAATAAGGACCGCCCCCCCCCCCCAAACAATGAGTGTAGCCCACCAGGCTCCTCTGTCCATGGGATTCTCCAAGCAAGAATACTGGAGTGGGTTGCCATTCCCTTATCCGGGGGATCTTCTCGACCCAAGGATTGAACCTGGGTCTCCTGCATTGCAAGCAGATTCTTTACCATCTGATCCACCAGGGAAGCCCCATGTGTACAATAACCCTCATAAAGTGAAAACAGTACATAGTAAGCATTGAGAGTACACCACCTAACCAAGTAGATGACAAAATTCTGGGTGAAAAATCTCCTTTTTTCCCATTCTTCAATACATCTTTTAGTATAATCACCAAACGCTGGAAATAAAATTGAGTTTGTCAAAGCAGTAAGCATTGGTGGTATAGATTATTTACTACTGAAACTTTTAATAAACTGTGTGCTGTGTATAGCTAAAATCACACTAGTACTTTGGGAGGCTCCGTAAGTGTTCAGAATTAATAATCACAAAATAAAGATGTTTTAATTAATTTGGCATACCAAATAGAATATTAAAATTTACCTATGTTGATTTTGCTTCTTCCAAAGTGATGATAAACTATCCTAATTAAAAAAGGAAATGATATAATGATCATTATAATTCTATAATGATGCAGGAGAAATGGAGGGAAAAAGCAGTTTGAAATGTTTGTAGTAGTGTTAATAGGTCTTTTGGATTCTTTTGCAAGATAAAGAAATTATCTTTAGCCTTTTTATATTTTTTCTTTGCTAATAACTTTCTTCTTGCTTCAGTTTCTCCCTGTCATGTTTATGATAATCGTGATTTCATTCTTACTGTTTCTAGTGTCAGCCCCTCATCTGGGTGCCCAACATTTAATAACAGTCAGTAGTCTGCAGTTTCTCCTTCTAGTCCTTTCTGTAAAAGACTGTCAGATTAAACTTCCTTCAACTATATAAGGGTTTCCCTAGTAGCTCAGTGGTAAAGAACCTGCCTGCCAATGCAGGAGACCCAGGAGAACAGGTTTGATTCCTGGGTCGGGAAGATCCCGTGGAGGAGGAAGTGGCTACCCACTCCAGTGTTCTTGCCTGGAGAATCCCATGGACGAGGGAGCCTGGCAGGCTGTAGTCCCTAGGGTCTCAAAGAGTCGGATGACTGAGCATGCATCATGCAACCGTTAAGCTATAAAGCCCCCCCTGATGGAAATGCTTAGTAGTTCCCCATTTTCTGTAGAATTTGTCCAGACTCTTGGCCTTTCAGGACCAGCTGCTTGTTAGTCTCCGTCCAGCTTTTCACTTTTCCGTCTCACTTTTCTCCCCCTAAAGTGATTCTCTGCTCTGGTCACAGTGTTGTGTTCACCCATCTTCTTGAGGACTCTGTGCCTCCCTGGTTCCGCACCTTCCACTCTTAGTGACGCCTCTGTGTGGACCGCCCGCCGTCACTCTGGAGCTGGCTCGGTCCCCACCTTTGTGAACCACCTTCCTCTCTTACTGACGCCTCTGTGTGGACCACCGGCCTTCACTCTGGAGCTGGCTCGGTCCCCACCTTTGTGAACCACCTTCCTCTCTTACTGACGCCTCTGTGTGGACCACCGGCCTTCACTCTGGAGCTGGCTCGGTCCCCACCTTTGTGAACCACCACCTCCCTCTCTTAGTGACGCCTCTGTGTGGACCGCCCGCCTTCACTCTGGAGCTGGCTCTGCCCCCGGCTTTGTGAGCCGTTTCCTCCTAGGGCGGCACAGGGTGTCCTCCGCCCGTGTCTGCGTCCTCACCTGTTGCTTAGTGTCCAAGTGGAAGCATTCAGCAGTCAGGGGCTGGAAAGTGAAGGATAGCCTGGAATTTTCCACCCTTATCTGGGAGTCGTCTGCAGACGTGGTTGTAGGCCTGGGTGATTTAAAGGCCAGGACGTAGACAGGACGGAGCAGTGGTGAGGGCTGGCTGTGTGGAGAGGAGAGCAGAGACAGGAGGGGCTGGAGGATGGAGAGCAGTCAGGGAGGAGGGGCTGGAGGATGGAGAGCAGTCAGGGAGGAGGGGCTGGAGGATGGAGAGCAGTCAGGGAGGAGGGGCTGGAGGATGGGGAGCAGTCAGGGAGGAGGGGCTGGAGGACGGGGAGCAGAGGGACGAGGGGCTGGAGGATGAGGAGCAGTCAGGGAGGAGGGGCTGGAGGACAGAGAGCCATCAGGGAGGAGGGACTGGAGGATGGTGAGCAGTCAGGGAGGTGGGGCTGGAGGACGGAGAGCAGTCAGGGAGGGGGGGCTGGAGGACAGAGAGCAGTCAGGGAGGAGGAGCTGGAGGACGGAGAGCAGTCAGGGAGGAGCCCAGATTTGTCGTTATTGAAGCCAGTGGAGTGCAGGTTCACTGTGAGTAGGAAGGAGGTAGAAACAACAATGAAAAATGCCCAAGAGTAAGAAGAAAGGCTCTCGGCTTTCTGAAAATCAGTGTTTTTCTTTGACAGAGTTGTATTTATAATGTGATTCTAACACTTTGTTAACTGGTGAATAAATATACTGTGGGTGCTAAGATTGTAGAGACAGTTATTACAGAGAGGTGAGAAATAAAAGTGTATTCTCTAAGTTTGATTATCATATTTGTTCAGGAGTAAATATCTTATAAAAATACATATCAAATTCTGGACATTGAAGAATTTCACTTTTATTGATAAGAAGTATAAGTCAAAGACGTCTAGGCTTCTTAATACCTAAAGACTAGGAGATTTTAGTTTTTTTAAAAAAAGTCACTAAACGTGTGATGTGAGGCAAACAAGTTAACTTTTTTGAGGTATTTAGATATACCACAAAAAGCTATTTGAATGTTAGCTGCCAGTAAATTGAAATTTTGCTTGATATGGAAAGGATTTTTATTATATCTGAAATAATCTTGATAAAGGAATTTGAATGACTGTGTTGTATTTCTAGGTATGATAGTTACTTTTATAATTTAAGCCTTACATGTAAGCTTTTGAATCAATAGCCTGTGATAGGTTTCAAACCTTGTTAACCTGTTGTCAATGCAGTATTTTTGGTACTGGTAAATCCAGCTGGTGGATAAACACTTATGTAAAGTTCATATAGTGATTTCATTTGACTTCAGTAACAGGTTATTAACTCATGTGCCTGTGCTGTGCAGTTCAGTTCAGTTCAGTCGCTCAGTTGTGTCCAACTTTTGTGACCCCATGGACTGCAGCACACCAGGCTTCCCTGTCCATCGCTAACTCCCAGAGCTTGCTCAAACTCCTGTCCATTGAGTCAGTGATGCCATCCAGCCATCTCATCCTCTGTCATCCCCTTCTCCTCCCATCTTTAATCTTTCCCAGCATCAGGGTCTTTTCCAATGAGTCAGTTCTTTGCATCAGGTGACCACAGTATTGGAGCTTCAGCTTCAGCATCAGTCCTTCCAATGAATATTCAGGACTGATCTCCTTTGGATGGACTGGTTGGATCTCCTTGCAGTCCAAGGGACTCTCAAGAGTCATCTCCAACACCACAGTTCAAAAGCATTAATTCTTCAGTGCTCAGATTTCTTTATAGTACGACTCGCACATCCATACATGACCACTGGAAAAACCATAGCCTTGACTAGATGGACCTTTGTTGGCAAAGTAATGCCTCTGCTTTTTAATATGCTGTCTAGGTTGGTCATAACTTTTCTTTTAAGTAGCAAATGTCTTTTAATTTCATGGTTGCAGTCACCGTCTGCAGTGATTTTGGAGCCCAAGAAAATAAAGTCTCTCACTGTTTCCAAGGTTTCTTCATCTATTTAACATGAAGTGATGGGACTAGATGGCTTGATCTTATTTTTCTGAATGTTGAGTTTTAAGCCAACTTTTTCACTGTCCTCCTTCACTTTCATCAAGAGGCTCTTTAGTTCTTTGCTTTCTGCCATAAGGGTGGTGTCATCTTCATATCTGAGGTTATTGCTATTTCTCCTGGCAATCTTGATTCCAGCTTGTGCTTCATCCAGCCCAGCATTTCGCAAGATGTACTCTGCATATAAGTTAAATAAACAGGGTGACAATATACAGCCTTGACGTACTCCTTCCCAATTTGGAGCCAGTCTGTTGTTCCATGTCCAGTTCTAACTGTTGCTTCTTGACCTGCATACAGGTTTCTCAGGAGGCAGGTAAGATATTCTGGTATTCACATCTCTTGAAGAATTTTCCACAGTCTGTTGTGATCTACACAGTCAAAGGCTTTGGCATAGTCAATAAAGCAGAAATAGATGTTTTTCTGGCACTCTCTTGCTTTTTTGATGATCCAGCGGATGTTGGCAATTTGATCTCTGGTTCTGTGCTGTTAATGACTGGCAAAACTCGGGTGAAGAAGTTTTGTGATGTCAGGTTAAAATTGATGGCCTTAGGAATTTTTGTTCCTTCACAAATGGAAAAGAAATTTTTTTCAGGTTTTCTATTAGAAAAATATGACAAATCTTGAGAAATGACTGATTTTCTTATTATTTCATTTTCATGAATGTTCCATCACATGAGTTTTCAAGACTTGACATTACAGCCCATTAGAATGTCACAGAGATTTTGTGAAATGTTAATATCTGATGCAACTGCTTGTTTTGAAAATATATTTCAGAATCATTAAATATCCAGAGAATACTCTCAGTTGAGAATGAAAGAAGATACTTCAAATTTTTCTAGCATAAAACTAGCAAATCAGCATTTAGAATACAATTACCGCTTTTCAGGTATTTTCAGCAGATAATGTGGCTACATGGGTTTTTCTCAAATACACAGCTAATCGTTGTGTAAATTTCTCCCTTGAAAGTAAAATATTCATTTTTTTCTCTCACGTATTGTAAGAACCAAGAGATATTTTTTGCCAGTGAGCAAGTTCTGAAAGAGCAGCCCTCCTTAGCACGGGTGAGTTCAAAGGACATTGGCTTCTGAAAATCATTGGGAAAAATCACTGCAAAATTAATTGCTTCTTTCACTGTCTTTAAGATTCACCCCAGTCCTTTGAGAAGTGGTAAATTTGCTTAATCATTCAGATTAAGCAATTCTTAATCATTCAGATTATATTTTCTGTTTATACTATCTTTCAAAGCATAGCACTGTATTTCACTTTATGAAATACAGTGCTTGTAAAAGTCCGTCCCAATACAAGTAGCTGATGGAGACCAGACCCACACTCACCGTCACGTCAGGGGTGTGGTGTCCTGCTGGGCTCGCCGCATGGATGTGGTCACGTGTTTCATCACAAGGTTCTAGGACCTTGTTTTTCCACCTGTAAGTCACACGTTGTGGCTGTGCCCACTAGCCTTGCTCCGATGAGTTTGACGGTGCTCAGTATTGCTAGGATGATTTTCCCCCTTCAGTCTTTAATTATGGGATAATATTAACTAGGTCCTTGTGTGAGATAGTAAAATGATTTTGGAGATTAATATGAACAGAAAATAAAACGATTTTGGTGATTGAATTGCACTGTGATTCTGTGTGTGGTAAGATCTGGGAACATTCTGTGAAACGTCAAGGTACACAGGGCGCCTTTTGTGTAAATTCGTCTATGAACTAACTGCTGTATTGCTTTGAGTATTACAAAAGCTAATTAACATTTGTTTAGTGGGCATATAAAAGTCATATTTTGGGGTGAGAAATTACCCTTCAAGAAGTTTTAAATATTAAAAATTATTTTTTATTGCTGCTTTCTAAATAATACAGTGGCTGATATGTACAGAAGAGGTTTGTGATGACTCAGTCTTAATACATTTTGATATATCCTTGGGTAAACAAGCCTTTTCTCAGGCTCCCTAAACCAAATGTGTTAAAGTTATCTATCTTTCTATCAGTAGCATGCTTTTTTGGTCTTAATGCACTTTTCCTAAGATTATTATTTCAATTTTAAAATGAAATATTTTTAATCAACACTTTTCATATGAGAAACTTATTGTTAAATCTCCGGTAAACCTACTATCTTATTCAAGAATCTCTCAATTTCAGCAAATCCTGGGCATCAGTCCTTGATTTATCAATTTAGTTGATGTATTTTTAAAATTTTAATCTCAAATTATACATAATACTACCAGATTTTAATTCTCCTTTTCTTATGTGATTTATTTCCATTGACCAGCATTCCTGCTTCATTGCCCCTGATGTAACTGGACTACCAACCATCCCTGAGAATGTAAGTTTTTTATATTTTCTATTTTGCTGATATGGATTTTATTTATTTTGGTCTCACAGTTGAAGTATTTCTTGGTAGAGAAATAGAATACATTGTAACTGTTTGTGTTTGTGAGAAAAAAATGAAACAATTAAGAATAATGGTGTCATCTCTTTTTCTTTATGTATCTGTTACTTTACCCCCTTTACATCAATTGGAGATAAGACAGATTATATGAGAAAACTCTTTTCTGACATTTGAGATAGCTCAGTAGGATAGTCTGTACTCAGGTTCTGAGCTCCCTGGATCAGGCAGATGAGATGTCTCAGCAGATGTCTCTTGTGTATGGGGGAATGAGTGTGTGCAATGGGAAATACTTTCACACAAATAGTGACGGTAGTGAAATGGCCATAGTGTTTAGGTTCCTTGTGTATATAGCTCTGTTCAAATCTCAGATGTTCTCTATTCAGTATCCTGATTTTTAATTTAAGTAATACGTATTTTGTAAGGCTTGAAGGATACTACCAGAAATTATAAAATTGCCACATTTTGCATTTTATTTAGAGTCCTGATTGTATCCTTGCTAGAAATATGTTCAGTGTTTTACTGGTTATTACAAATTAAAATTCTGCAGAAAAGTTTACCTGGGTAAATGGAATTGACAGGTACACTTTTGGATACTGTGTGAAAAGGAGATGTTTCCTTTCGTAAGTTTCTTTTTTTCCAACTTCATTTTGGAAAGATAAAATGAACCACTATAAATAATTT
This sequence comes from Cervus canadensis, assembly GCF_019320065.1. NCBI lineage: Eukaryota > Metazoa > Chordata > Mammalia > Artiodactyla > Cervidae > Cervus > Cervus canadensis. The sequence goes on from NC_057398.1 coordinate 4,154,574, forward strand.
TATCAGAAGTGAAGGAAACATCAACTCAGGAATATGTATTGTTTTTATATGTACTATACTCTGCTCTCCTCCCGAAAATGAACCTCCTGAGTGTTTGGGTTCCAAAAGCACATGGGTTGTGAGTGAATGAAGTACAAGAAGACAGCTGTAAATTTCCTGATATGGAAGCAAGGCTGGCAGTGGGGTTTTGAGTACAGATGAGCTCAGTTGCCTCCTGTGAGAAGATTGCATTCAGCCTGAGGTGGACCATCAGACTCACAGGTCCTCCCAGGCCCTCAAGTCCTCTGTGGGCAGGACCTCTGTTTGGGTGTCTGGAGGCTGACTGACTTGACATCTGCATGCCTGCCCCTCCCCTCGGGCTGTTAATGCAAGTCAGGGTCCCTGCCTTCTAGCCTCTCCTCTTTGTACCTTTCTTAAATTTACTAATAAAAAGCTAGTAGCTTGATTTAGCAGACTTCACTTTTTTTTTTTTTTAAAGGCTATGACTTTGAAAGTTTTAAAGAACCATTCTAAGGAAAAAGTGCCTCTGAGAATAGAAACTTTTTTTTGGAACTGAGAAAAAACTTAACTTTTTGTGGTGTATAGTCAATTAATAAGGTTGTGATCGTTTCAGGCGAATAGCAGAGGGACTCAACCATCCATATACGTGTATCCGTTCTCTCCTAAGCCCCTGCCATCCAGGCTGCCACATAACACTGAGCAGTCCCGTGTGCCGTACAGTGGGTCCTTGTTGGTTATCCATTTTAAATAGAGCAGCGTGTACATGGCCATCCCAAAGTCTCTAACTAGCCTTCCCCCCATTCACCTCCATTAAGATATTTTATTTCTAAAAAGTCCTATTTAGGGAAGAGAAAAAGAAAAGCAAGGACCTATACATCAGGCAGCCTTTTGCATTATGAAATAATTCCCCATCTAGAAGGTACCTTTCTTTGAGATTACAGGAACAGTGTTAATGCTGAATGCCATAAAACTATGTTGCATGATGAACAGTGGAAATAGAAGGTGAGGTAGGCTTCAAATAGAGAAAACAGGAAATGAGTCTCTCCACCAAACGCAGCCTCACTTGGTGGTGGTCACAGGTTCTGTTCAGATGCCCTGCTCTGATTACTGGTTTGTCCTGAGAAAGTTTCTACCTCACAGAAATTGAAGAAACAATTGGATTTGGTGTTTTAGTGCTCAACTAAAGGTTTTGGTCTTCTGGGTCATAATCCCTCTACTCCTCCAGTTTTAGTTTATTGTCATCTCTTATATGTTGCTTTCTGATGCATTTGTTTGAGTACAGAAAATTAAAAATAAGTAGAAGATCTAAAGTGAAAGTTTATATAGGCTACCCCAATTTTGCTCTTACATGGGGAAAATAATTTTAAGTGGTAAGTCAAGGAGTCGAATTAAACTGACACTTTTATTTGGTTATAGTGGTATAAAGCTGGCCCGACATGGAATATAAACAAGATCCTCCTTCATAAAGACCCAGAGGTCTGCTTTATAAACCCGTCTCATTGCTAGGAAACCCTGTGGACAGAGGAGCCTGGTGGGCAACAGTCCATGAGGTCACAAAAGAGTTGGACACGACTTAGTGGCTAAACAACAACAACAAAGTTCTGTGGTTGCCTTGTATGAGTGCACAGTCTAGAGCAGCAGTCCCCATGCTTTTTGGCACAAAGGAGCAGTTCTGTGGAGGCCAGCTTTCTCATGAATGAAGTGAGGGGGAGGATGGTTTCAGGATAAGTCAAGTGCATTACATTTACTGGTACTTTATTTCTATTATTATTATGTTGTAATATATGAAGGAGATGATTACACAGCTCATCATAATGCAGAATAAGATCACCAGGCATTAGATTCGCATAAGGAGCACCCAGCCTGGACCCCTCCCACACGGCTTTCACCGTGAGATTCAGGTTCCAGTGAGAATCTGATGCCACCGCTGGTCTGGCAGGGGGCAGAGCTCAGGCCGTGATGCCAGCGATGGGGAGTGGCTGTAAACACAGATGAAGCTCCTCCTTGCCTGTCCACTGCCCCCTTCCTGCTATGTGGCTCCGCTCCTAGCAGGCTGTGGGCTGGTACAGGTTGATGACCAGGGTCTGGGGACCCCAATCTATCCTATCAAGTCACGGTATCCCTTGGTGAGTGGCTGGCACACAGAGAGAGACTCAGATGCACTTTCTGGAGCAGCAGTTCTCAAGTTCTGGGTGCCTGTAAGAAGCACCTGCGGTGCTTGTTGAGAAAAGGGATTCCCTAGGCTCCTCTCGCAACAGGTCCAGGTTGGGGCCAGGAAACTGGCTTCTTGTACAGGTGCCTGGAGCCGGGGAGTGGAGCGAGTGCTGATGCGCTGATCACCCTCGAAGGACACTTTCCCAGAGCAGGGCTGTGTTTCAAATAAGAACCGAAGGCTCTGTGCTTGGCGTGGCGTCGGACCCAGAACTGCATTTAATTATTAGCAATTTTTACTACTAACATTTTCGGAACGCGGGTAGCCCGCGGCGGCTGTCGCCAGTGTCCCCGCACCTCACGCGGTTGTCTTTGCCTGTGCAGAGGAACCTCACGGAGTACTTCGTGGCCGTGGACGTGAACAACATGCTGCAGCTCTTCGCCAGCATGTTGCACGAGAGGCGCATCATCGTCACGTCCGGGAAGCTCAGCACCGTGAGTACCGCCCCCCCCCCCCCGTTCTGCGCATGCTCCACAGGCGCCATCTGCATAGCCTCCTGACACGCGGCTTTAGTCCGCCGCCGAAGCACAAAGGTCTGATTTATGGAAGGCCTTCGCGGGTGCATTAAGTCAGGTTAATTATTTCTTCTTATCAGAAGATGAGGGGCGTTTCTTTCTTTCTTTTTTTTCTTTTTCACTCCCTGGAGTTCATTTTAGTGCCTTCTACCATATAAAGAATTCTTAAGAGCTATTATGAGATCTTTATTATTCACTTGAGGCTCTTTTTCCATTGGAGCCACTTGAAAGAAATCAAGGGGCCGGGATAATAGCGGCTACCCTAACCTGGTAATAGGTGGATTCATCTTTGTTGCCAAGTCGTGGTGGGGGAGTGGATGCTATAATAGTTCTGATTTGGAGAAGCTCTTCAGACTGATAATAACTTAAAAGTCAAAATAGCTTTTTTTTTTTTTTTTTTTTTCCAAATCACAGGTTTTATGCCACTCACCGAAATGTTCTTTTGGAAGGTCTTCATTACTGTGGAAAAGGGAGGGAGAATAGAAGGAGTTTTCTTGGGTCCTAGAAAAATATTCAAAAGTATTTTTCTAGATTTCCTAATCTTTTTTCTTACTCTAAGCATTAAAATTAAATTTTTTGACTTAAAAATGTAATATAAATAGAATTATAGTTGTGGGTAATAAGAGTTATTTATTAAAAACATTATTTAATATCCCATGAATTACCTTCCTTACAAATTTAGCTAACTGATAAAAATAAGATACTATTTTTATGTTTTATTCCCTGGTAATACAAATAAAAACCTTATTTTATAATGTTTTAGTGTCTTAGAGCAGAAGGAGCTTCAGGATCTCTCTAGGATACCTATTTAGGATATAACAATGAGAAAGGTTAGCATCACTGACTCCATAGATGTGAGTCTGAGCAAACTCTGGGAGATGGTGAAGGACAGGGAAGCCTGGTGTGCTGCAGTCCACAGGGTCTCAGAGAGCTGGTCATGACTTAGAGACTAACAGACTGACAAAGGTATTTTTCAAAGAAGGGTTAAATGGCCTCCTCAAGGCCAAGTAGATAGCTGGAGATGGGCAGTGTGAAACTGGGTCTCCTGATTCTAATTTTAGGTTATTTGCATTATTCTAAAGTTAAAGAAACAGTTTTGAGATTTTGAAATGCAATATTGATATGCTCACTTTTCAAAAAGAGTTGAAAATACATGCTTTTATGTACTGAGAAACTCCTGACATGCGTTTGAAGGAGTAAGTGTGGAGAAATGTTATGGTTTTGTTGAGAATAAGTCCCAGTCCGTGGCGTAGGTAATTATTTACATTTTCTTAATGTGATATTAAGAAATTCAGTCTGAATTATTTGATGTTTTTTATAATTTATTTGCTTTTCTGCTGTTTTTAACTTACCACTGAGGTAAAAAAAAAATCTTATTTATCCTTTTTGTCTCTTCCTCCTCATCAGTTTTTTTTCAACTAGTTTTTTTTTGGTTACCCTGACATTTCCTGCATTTATTTATTTATTTTTGGCCACACCGCACAGCTTGTCCTCATCACTCTTTTAAGCCAAGTTTTCTAAAATTATAAAGAATACTTCTACATGAATATTGTCCTAAAGATTAAGAAGATTGTATTTGAACACCTAGGAACCAAATTCTTGTCAAGGTTAATTCATGTAGCACATTTATTATGCGCCTACTGTGTGTTTGGCACAGTCCAGGCACTGAGGCCTCAGCGGTGAGCAAAGTGAGGTCCAAACACTCTTGAAGCTGCGCCCGCCTGATGTGGCAGATAGAGACACGAGTGAGCGGATAGCCGTCGGGCCACGTGGTGCTGAGAGCTGGGGGATAAGGGAGAAGAGCCGGGGGAGGGGGTTGGAAAGCGAGAGCAGGTTCCAGTGACGTGCCCCGCGGTCCGGGAAGGCCCTCCCGGGAGGCGGGACCTCTCCCGTGAGAGGTCCGAAGGTGGCATCGGAGTAAGCTGTGTGAGTGAACGCGGTCTGTATAGGGACACGTTAGAAATACCTCTGATGGGACACAGTATGGAGATCCCTCAGAAAACCAAAACCAGACCCAGGGTGCAGTCCAGCAGTGACACTCCCGGGCTTTTATCTGAAGAAGACAAAAACACCAACTCAAAAAGGTGTCTGCACGCCTGTGTTCATTGTAACGTTATTCACAACGCCAAGATAAGCAAGCAACTCAGGTGCCCCTTAGAGATGAGTGAATAAAGAAGGTGAAGTGTGTATATAGATATGTATACACACACACACATGCATACAATGGAGTATTTCTCAGCCATAGAAAGGAATAAAACCTTGCCATTTATAATAATATGGGTGGACCTGGAGGGTATTACGCTAAGTGAAATACTTATGCTGTGTTGAATCTAGAAAACAAAACAAACATAACAAAACAAACAGACTCACAGATACAGAGAACAAACAGGTGGTTGTCAGAGGTGAGGTGGGTGGGAGGAGGGTGAGTGAAATAAGTGAAGGGGGGATCGAGGCACCAACTTCCAGTTATAAAATGAACAAGTCACAGGGATGTGACGTACAGCAGAGGGAATATACTCAGTGACATTACAACTTTGGTGACAGATGGTAACTAGAGTTACTAGTGTGGATCGTTTTGTAACATATAATGCTCAGTATCATGTCCAACTCTTCATGACCCTATGGACTGTAGCCTTGCTCATTCATGCCCAACTCTTCACAACCCCGTGGACTGTGGCCCCACCAGCTCAGTACATGGGATTCTCCAGGCAAGATTACTGGAGTGGGTTGCCATTTCCTCCTTCAGGAGACATTCCCGGACAGGAATCGAACCTGCAGCTCTTGCGTCTCCTACATCATCAGGTGGATTCTTTACCACTGAGCCATCTGGGAAGCCCTTTGTCATGTATAAAAATCCCAAATCACTATATTGTACTCATGAAACTAATATAGTATAATACTTTAAGTCAGTTATACTGCAATTTAAAAAAAGAAATCTGTATACATATAAATATTTTGTGAAAAAATTTTTTTGGTAAGTAGTATAAAATACTGGTGTTGCTTTCCACTGTAATTTATAAACACCTCTTAATGTCTAGGTAACTCTTCTTCCACTCAGCTTTTGACTTTCAACCTGGGAGCATGGGAGTTGCAGTAGTTGTAATCTCATAGGGTTGCTTTAAAGATTATGGGTATGTGTACATGCACACACACATGCACACATACACATAGGAATGTGCATGCACATATGTACGTATGAAGTGCTTAGAGTTTTGTCTGTATAAGAGTAAATGACCATTAGCTATAAATTTATAGCAGACTGGATCTGCAGTTTATAGTAAAAATTAACATGCCTATCCTTTTGTTTGAATTAAAAATAAGTAAATTAATTATTTTAATAATGTTATTAATTATAACATTAATTATTAACTATAATATAAATATCTATTATAATATTAATTATTAAATATTATAACCAACTATTATATTATTAACAAATATTAATTTAATGATTAAATAAATTATTATTATATAATTTGATTAAATAATTAAATAAATTAATAAAGGCTCAGTATTAGGGAGTTGTTTCTTATATTCGAGGTAAACTTAATACCAGTTGTTTATGAGAGTTCCTGAAAACTTGGTGGTGGTGTCAGCTCTCAGTTAACAACTTTGCTTTGGTTCACTGTCTGGGGCAGGAGGACTGATAAAAGAAACATAATTCAAGCTTGCTTTCATGATCTCCTCACCCTTCTTACATGGAGGAAGCTGCATTGAATCTAGCTTAACAGATTTCATGCACACACACACATACACACACATGCTATAAATTCCAGACACAGTAATGTTTAAGGTCAAAGACTAGTACCATAACATAAATTAGAAATAAGCTATTTTTTAGAAAGAGTTTAGTGAAATCTCTGAAACAGCCAAGGAAGGAATATTTAATGTATCAGTGAACTGAGGTTAAAAGACTGCTGTCCGTGAAGCTTCTTACATTCTTATAGGACTGTGTATACCATAGAAACTGTTATGTGCTTCATGCAAGAAATTGTGTGGTGCCTATTTTCAGTTGCTTTTAAATCGATGACCAGATTATTAATTTCTAGAAGAACACATGTAAGTTGTCTTCACATCTATAATTTTATTATAGTTTTGGGAACTTTGGATTTACATTTTGATGGTCATAATTGTATTAGAATGGCGTTTGTCAACTTTATAGCTTTCTGGGGTTTTACTGGTGATCCACTGGCAGACAATGAGCTATTTGAGGACCCTTTCCTTTAGGTATTGTTTGTAGTCAAAATTATACTTCGTAATTATCTTTTTAGTGATAAACTTTAAAGAAACAGCTTAGTCTTGAGATATGTTAGCAAAAGCATCAGGAATATTGTTTATGTTTTAATAGTTTTTCACAGGTTTTTCCTCCTTTATGTTAAGATGTATCTTGCTAGGGCGCACTGCTGTACTTTTCTGTGTCTTTGAGTTGAATGGATCAGGACGTGATCGGTCGTGTGTTCATCCTTCTGACGGGCGTGTTATCCGATACCCAGGGAAGGGTTCCTGGCAACCCTGAGCAGGAACACTGATTTTGTGCATGCCGTGGGCAGACCCTGGAGGCCCAAGCCCTAAGCGAACAGCAGACAAGCAAGAGCGCCTCAGCCCAGAGTCTCCTGATTCAAAGCAAAGGAATAAATCATGACATTACAAGGGGGTATCCGCTGACTTATTGCTGTTTTGTGACCGGGGGTAGGGAGAGATTGCTGTTTAAAGCCGTGTCATCGGCTCTCAAGTCAGCCGGGCGTGAAGCCTTGTCATGTGCTCTGTAGCTGTGCCCACCCAGACTTCCCCTAACTAGTCAGCTGGGGCCGCGCGTTCTGTCTGCGGCACCGGGCTGCCCAGCGTCTGACAGCAGCCCTCTCGTCATCCTGTCAGTGATGTGTTAACCGGAGTGTGTCCTCGTGGCCTGCAGAAGCAGGTACAAGCGACGCTCCCTTCTGAGCAGCTGTCTGCGTGTCGGCTCCCACGCCGACCAGCATTTGGCGGGCGGGCACACCCTCGCGGCGCCCGTGAGTGCATCAGTCACAGAGCGCTGGCTGCGGGCTCCACGTCCCACGCCCCGAGTGCCCGAGTTGCGCTGAGTCACTGTCCTCTCCTCCTTCGTTATGGTCGCCCCCAGGCGTTTCAGCATGTGCTTTCCCCCCTGCTCCCGTTAATACCATCCAGGGCCTCTGCAGAAGGACACCCTGTGATCCCCGGGAAATGGGCTGGCGAACTGCAGACTCACAGGTGGGGTTGGATGGAGGGGGAGTCTGGAGGTCCAGCCTCTCCATCTGGGTTTTCCATCGTCTGCACTTACACCACCTGTATCCGCATTTCATCTGAAGCCGGCTGTGCAGAGAACCTTTCTGGAGACCAAGAACTGAACAGTCGGGGTGAGAACAAAGATTACCCAGTCTCCTCCCCACCCCAGATGATGGAAGTGTGTTTCCCCCCTTAACGATTTTAAAGCTATGGCAGAGTGGTGCGGTTAACAGTTATTACCCCAACCTCTCAGGGAAAGGTAGTCTGGAAACAGCTTTTGGGTTTTTATTTCTTCCCAAAGCCCACAGCAACCAATCACATCAGCTGACCCTGCAGACAGTGACTCTGCTGATCAGCGTGTTATTTTACTTGATCCTCTTCTTTGGAACACTGTGTTTTCACACCTTGCCAAGTGGATGTGGCCAGTGTGCAAGCAGGACTGTTGAGGCAGTTGTGTGACACTTTGTGGGAAGTTATGTGTGGAGGAAACTTCTCAGATGGGAAAACTGCTTGTGTTTGCATCTCCCAAGTCTCGGGGTGATGAGAGATGCTTTTCATAGAAACGAGGACATAAAGGGTCAGAACCGTGGTGGTGTGTGTGTGCAGTAATTTAATCATTTAATTGTGACTATCACAACAGTTTATAGAATAACCTTTGCACTAATTACGTAATGTAATATGAAGTGTTCACCTGACATGGAAACTGTCAGGACAGAAACGTGTCTTATTGCCCCTTTGGCACTTGTCTCTTTGAATAATAGTAATTATAAATAGTAATGATGTTAAAGGTTTCTTCATAAATTCTGAAGTTTACAAGTTGAGGGCAATTTCCATACAGTCTTTAGAAAAAGACTTGTGTTCAGCTGTCTTCTACTAGATTTTAATTTTTTTTTTTTAAACTATGCCCAAATTGCAATTCCTTGGTGGGAAAGTTATCCATCATCTTGTACCCTTTCGGCTATATGAGTATCTGTCTTGTTCAGTCTGTACTGGAACTTGGTTTGGTATCTTTGGGCCTTCATGTAGTTCTAAGTAGGACACACTGCTTTCTTCCCTTGGAAAGGGGTATTTTCTTCGCTCATTGGATGTTCATGGTGCTCAGGGAGGCTCCTGCCTCTTGTTGTGTAGAAACAAACTGATTTATTCTTGGTCATGGAGATCAGTCGCTCCAGCCAGTAGATCAGCCCCAGTTAGCCTGCTGGTTCAGTGGCGTTTGGAGGGCCAGATGGCATCTCATCATCCTGTTCAGGTGGACGCCTCCCGTCTGGAGGTCCGGTCTCCAAACCAGAAGAGCTCTGCTCAGCTGGGGCAGAAAGGAGAACTTGCCCAAGGGGTGGTGTTAGGTGTGGTATTGTGGGGGCCACCCCACCTCACCCCGACCCCTGATCCCGTGTCTTCAGGCTCTGGGATAAGCAACACCATGAAATGTTTTCTGATTCAGAGCATGTCCTGCACCGTGTAAAACAGAGCTGCCCCCTCCCCGCCAAGGGTGCTGCTCCCCACGGGGGACATACCTGGGTCTTGGGTGCGCAGCCCCCCTTCCAGTTCGGCCGGTGGCTTCTCCGCTCGAAGAGTGGGCGGGAGGAGTCGCGGCCACGGCCCTGAGCCTGCCGTCACTTTGCAGTTCGACAGATAACCCTGTACGCAGTGCCGTGCCCTCAGGCGTGTGCATCTCTGAGTCCGGCGGTGGCCGTGCTGGCAGAGATGGCAGGTCCTCACCCAGACCTTCGTCCAGCCTGAGCCTGACCAGGCCTCCTCCTGGACGGAAGAGGTGCAGTGTCGTTAACTGCTGACACTGCGTGGCCCAGCTGCTTGCCAGGGAGATGCCTCCCTCGAAGCCTCCTGCCACCGCACCTCCCGAAGCAGGTCCAGTGGCCCGCCGGGGGCCGCTGGCGGTGTCGCCCTGCGGGAGCCGGCCTCCCAGGGCCCAGCATGCATCCACCCTCCTGCCGCGCGTCTCAGGGCCTCTGCCCTGTCCTCTGCCCCCGCCCAGGACAGCACAGGTGCCCCCAGGGTGCAGGCGGGGAGCGGAGAGGGAATGCAGGGCGGGGGGCAGGCATGGAAGGCACCACTTCCCCAGACCTGTCACACCCCCGCAGCTGACCACCGTGATAAATAGTGTCACGGGAAGAGGGGAGTGAGTTAACAACCTGAGGAGCAAACCAGGAACTTGCTTTTCAAGGAGACGTTTGGCTTTGGTTGAGTTTTCCAAACAAGAGTGTAACGGTTTTTATTCATTTAGTATTGATAAAATACTCTTATTTGCCAGGTACTGGGAATTTCAAGGTCATTTATGATTCTAAGTCATAAATAATAAATTAAATCGGGTCAGTCAAGGCCGAGGCAGCGTGGCTAGGACTCTGATGTGGGAAAGGTAGGAGAGAGGGCGGTAGGTTAAAGAGTTGACTCCAGTATCACACCTGGTTCTTGGAAGGAAGTTGGTGTTTTGTCTTGGAAATATTTACTTGTGTGTGTGTGTGTGTGAGAGAGAGAGAGAGAGAAGTCGTGCTACAAAATTTGGCTGGACAGACAGGCAGTGGCCAGATTGTGAAGAATCTCGTTTGCTAAATTAAGGGGTTTGGATTTTATCCAGCAGACTGTGGGCAGGCAAATAGGGGACATGCTGTGACCAGCTTTGTTTTGGGGACGGGAACTCTGGTGGTGTTATATTAGTAGAAGAAAACCAGAGTAGGGAAACTCTGACTGACAGGCGTCCAGTGAAAAGGCAGTCACAGCGATTCAACCAGAGTGGGCCAGCTCCTGGATGAACAGTGACCACGAAAGGCAGATGAGGTTGGGGTTGAGAAACATGGCTAATAAGGGGACGTCTGCCGTGTGTAGAGCCTGCTTGAAAGCAGGTAAAGAAGAGGGGCAAGTTTAGACTGGCAGAAAGGACACACGCTCACCAGGTATTTACCTAGTGTCTGACGCAGCGGGGCCGAGCCTGCTGCCATTTGCTATGAGAAAGTGGTGACTGTATGGAGTGTGTGTGCGCGAGCACACACACACACACACACGCGTGGATGCTCGTGTGCTTGTTTATATATTTGTGCTCAGTTGCTCAGTCGTGTCCAATTCTTTGCAGCCCCATGGCCTGTAGCCCACCAGGCTCTTCTGTCCATAGACTTCTCCAGACGAGAATACTACAGGGGGTTGCCATTCGCTTCCTCAGGGGATCTTCCTGACCCAGCGATTGAACCCTGTCTCCTACATTGCAGGCAGATTCTTTACTGTCTGAGCCGCCAGAGAAGCCCATGTTTATATATAGGTGTATACATGTAAAAGTCTTTGAGGTGCATGCCAAATACACATATATGTACTCTAAGTATGTATGTGAATATTATATACAATGTGAACAATACAGCATATAATATATATGTGTGCAGTTTTTCATTCTCACTCAATTATATGTAATTTACGAATGGTTAGAGTCATTTTGCTCCACTTGTGAAGATTCAGACACTCCTTTGGGGCTGCCTTGCACCTGTGGTTGTCTTTCCGTTGCTAGTGGTTCACCATCAGTTTTGTTCCTGGTTAAGAGATATTTTTAGGTTATGATTTTCAGAGATGCCTAATGGTTTTAGAGAATAGGTTCAGTCAATTAGGTTTTATTTGTCGGTTATTTGGACCATGTCCCTCAATACGGTAGTAGTGTGATTTTACCAATATTATCTTCTAAAATTAGAGCCAACATTCGCTGGATCATTGAAAAAGCAAGAGAGGTCCAGAAAAATATCTATTTCTGCTTTATTGACTATGCCAAAGCCTTTGACTGTGTGGATCACAATAAACTGGAAAATTCTGAAAGAGATGGGAATACCAGACCACCTGACCTGCCTCTTGAGAAACCTGTATGCAGGTCAGGAAGCAACAGTTAGAACTGGACATGGAACAACAGACTGGTTCCAAATAGGAAGAGGAGTACGTCAAGGCTGTATATTGTCACCCTGCTTGTTTAACTTACATGCAGAGTACATCATGAGAAACGCTGGGCTGGAAGAAGCACAAGTTGGAATCAAGATTGCCAGGAGAAATACCATAACCTCAGATATGCAGATGACACCACCCTTATGGCAGAAAGCAAAGAAGAACTGAAGAGCCTCTTGATGAAAATGAAAGAGGAGAGTGAAAAAGTTGAATTAAAGCTCAACATCCAGAAAACTAAGATCATGGCATCCAGTCCCATCACTTCATGGCAAATAGATGGGGAAACAGTGGCAGACTTTATTTTTCTGGGCTCCAAAATCACAGATGGTGCAACAAAATGCAGATAGTGATTGCAGCCATGAAATTAAAAGATGCTTACTTCTTGGAAGGAAAGTTACAACCAACCTAGACAGCTTATTAAAAAGCAGAGACATTACTTTGTCCACAAAGGTCCATCTAGTTAAGGCTTTGGTTTTTCCAGTAGTAATGTATAGATGTGAGAGGTGGACTATAAAGAAAGCTGAGCGCCAAAGAACTGATACTTTTGAACTGTGGGGTTGGAGAAGACTCTTGAGAGTCCCTTGGACTGCAAGGAGATCCAACCAGTCCATCCTAAAGGAAATCAGTCCTGGGTGTTCATTGGAAGGACTGATGTTAAAGCTGAAACTCCAATATTTTGGCCACCTGATGGGAAGAGCTGACTCATTTGAAAAGACCCTGATGTTGGGAAAGATTGAAGGCAGGAGGAAAAGGGGGCGACAGAGGATGAGATGGCTGTATGGCATCACTGACTCAGTGGACATGAGTTTGGGTAAGCTCCAGGAGTTGGTGATGGACAGGGAAGCGTGGTGTGCTGCGGTTCATGGGGTTGCAAAGAGTCAGACACGACTGAGTGACTGAACTGTACTGACTGAAAATTAGAGATTTATGTTTCAGTTCATGATTACTCAGCTGAAAACATTGGATGATTTCATGTAAGCCAGTTTTTTCTTTTATGCTGAAATTTACTATGTAACAGATGAAACAGTTGAACAAGAGTGATCTCCAGGTTTCTTCCTCATTGTCAGTTGCAGGATTCTTTAATTGTATGGTTTACTTCTTAAATAACTGCCTCATTTTTAAAGTATAGTTTATATATAATTCACATGAACGTCCTCACTTCCAGTCCTCTAGAATCCAGTGTCTGGAAGCTTGTGTGGAGAGAAGGCAGGTATGTTTGAGCTGTGTTACAGTGTCAGGCTCCTGAATATTGTGGAAAAGCAGATGGGTCTCCTCTAGGAAAAGCAAAACTGCTGCTGAATCAACTTGAAGAGTGTGAACTAGAGAGCAGAGAGAGCAGTAAACTTAGTGACGAGAAAGTCACGGAGGGGAGGAAATGGATTTGCCGGCGTGGGTGTTTCTGTGCAGCATGACAGCTGCAGAAATGCAGAGTTGAGGCTCACTCGAGTGTAGGCTCCTGGAGGGCAGGGGTCTCATCTCTCTCGTTCATCATCCTGTCCCCAGCACCAGTAGCAATGTCTGACACCCGTGTCCCCACGACTAGTTGTGTGATTTGGGGCAGCTGTTTAACTTTGCTTCGGTTCCCCCACCTGTAAAATGGACGAAAGCATGAGTACATGAAAGAAGCAAGCCAGCGAGACAGCGTTAGAGCTGTTTGGCTCTCCAGCCAAGAGATGAGCAGAGCTTTCCCAGGGACTTGGGTGCAGGGAGGTCAGGATGAATGTTTGGTAGTGAAACAGCTGGACACACCGCCCTAGAGGAGGAAGCAAGAGTGGAGTATAAGATGATGTCTTACTATAAAAAAGCATTGAAAAGCACAGGGTACGCCAGTCCCTGTCTTCTTTCATGATACGGGATTGCTGTTTCAACTGTCAAGTGGAGGGTTGGAGTTTTGCTCTAGTAAGAATGTTGCATAGTTGGAATAACCTTGCAGTTTTCAGGTAGCCAGTTGCTACCTTTCTTGGCCCAAACTTTTAAATATGAATGTAAATTAAATGCTTTTAAACAGATGGTCTCTTTATGCTTTCCACTAAAATTTTTTTCATTCCATGAGGAATTTATCGCTGCAGCAGTTTATCCTGTGTACCCATAACTGTTTATAGCACTTAGGTTTCTGAGTTAAATATTGATTCACTTAAAAATCAAATGAAGTCTCTAATCAATAATTCTTGCATTTTATGCATAAATAAATTCCAAGGGGACATAGGTATGTCCCTCAATAATTCTTATGGAACTTTAGTTGCAGGCAGAGGGACTTTTACAGAAAAAAAAAAAAAGACTCTGGCTAAGAGACGCAGAGCCCAGAGTAACAGGAGCAGTGACGGGTCAGGATGAGATCTTTACTTGTAAAGTGTGTGAATTAGAATCGTGCTGTTTTCTGTTGCGGTTGTCACACTCAATGGACCGTCTTCCTGTCGTCTCCTTGGAAATCTGATAATGAGTTTTTTTTCCCTCTTCAAAATACATGTTTACCGAATCACTTAAAACATGGCCTAGTTGTATCAGGGGGCTGATTTCCTTTAATAAATATATAGTTTAACTTTCAGAGCAAAGTATAAGTGAGATTTCACATCACAAAGGGAAGGAACTTGGGTTTCACTTCCAACTAAGTATACTTGCAGATCGAGATGATGACTCATAGAATTTTCGTCAGTTCCCTCTGTGACATTTTGGAGAGACTGCTCTGTTGGTTTCCTGCAGACTCTGATGCCTGGGGAAAGTTTTTTACATTGCACCTCTATCATAGATTTTGAATTTTTCATTTAAAGGTCAGCTGTTCTTGTTTGTCTGTTCAAAGACTCCTTCTCTGCTATATAATTAGTATAAAATGTTTTCAGCCACTATATATTATTCAAAGCCTTATAATGATGGGGATTTTGAATCTTTGTATATCAAAAGCCAGGTTAAAATAATAGTTATTGTATTCCGGAGCCTCTGGCATTGGTATCCTGGCTTTGCCACTTGCTAGTTGTCTGAAGTGAAGTGAAAATGAAAGTTGCTCAGTCCTGTCTGACTCCTTGCGACCCCATGGACTATACAGTCCATGGAATTCTCCAGGCCAGAATACTGGAGTGGGTAGCTGTTTCCTTCTCCAGGGGTCTTCCAAACCCAAGGTTCGAAGCCAAGCCTCCTGCATTGCAGGCGGATTCTTTACCAGCTAAGCCACGACAGAAGCCCAAGAATACTGGAGTGGGTAGCCTGTCCCTTCTCTAGCGGATCTTCCCGACCCAGGAGTCAAACCGGGGTCTCCTGCACTGCAGGCGGATCCTTTACCAGCGGAGCTCCTTGTGTGACCTCAGGCCAGTGGTATAACTTTCCTGCAGAGTCCTGGTCTGTGAAGTGGGCATAATGATGCTAGTACCTAATTCATAAAGTGGTTGTAGCATAAACCTGAGTGTGTCAAGTGCTGAGAATGTGCCCGGCCCAGGGCCACTTTGCATCATGTAAACGTTTACTCCTCACTGTGGTCAGTGACAGCATAGCCCTTAGACTTGTGGCCACAACGGGAAGGTCCAGTTCCCTTCATACCGTGACTCAGTTCACTGTTAGCAACCTTTGTTGTCAGGTTTCCCCACTTTCACAGGCCCCAGGTCTTGTCTCTTTCACGTGGCTTCCATATATACTTATTTCAGAGTTGTACTCTATAGGAAATACATATCCCTGTGAGTTTATTGTGTGTGTGTTAGTATGTTGGGTCTATATAAGTTTGGCATATTGAGTATGCTTGGTGAAATTATATGTGGATTTACATATTCCTGTGCCATTTAACAAAGGTGATAAGGCTTTTTTTTTTCCTTAAGCCTTTATTTGGTACCTTTTCTTGTTTATTGGTACATTTCATTTTTGTTCAGTGACAGCAGTGTATTCCTTCAGTCTCAAGAATGTGATGTCTTCTGACCTAAACATCGAATCTTCTTCTCCCCTATCCCCTGGTTTCATGAAGAACCGTGGTGGTAGAGAAACAGCTGATAAGTGTCAAAAGAGCGCTGTGTGGGTCTAGGCCGATCATGAACCTACAACTACCTAGAATCTTGGTTAATTCTAATCAAAGAAATGGGATTATCATTTCCCTTTAAGCTTAGAGATTCAGTGCATCATAGGTAAGCTAAAAGTAAGAAGATTCTCCTTCTTACTTGGCTTATTTATCGATCTCATTTCTTTTTTTTTAATTGCCTTGTAGTTGATTTATAATATTTTGCTTGTTTCAGGTGGGCCATATGGTTCGGTGTTTCTATAGATTCTGCACCATTTGATCTCATTTCTTTACAGGCCTTCATTCTCCAAAGCAAACCTCTACAGCTCATCGTTTGCTTTCCTCCGTCTGCGAAGTTCTGGAAACGTTCTAGGGAACTGATTTGTTGTGACAGTCAGCACTGTGTTCAGAGGTGCAGACAGATCTCATCTAGAATGAAACCTGGCGTCTTCACTGGGTCCCGGGAGTCTCCTCAGCTCCGACCTGCTTCCTCTCTGACCTTATCCCCTGCTGCTCCGCCGTTTGATCCAATCAGCTGAGCCCCCCGCTGCTTGGTGAAGGTGCGAGCCTGCCCCCCCCAGGATTCCTGGATGCCCCTCTCCCCGAGTGCACGCCTCGGCTCCCATCGTTCAGTCGGGTCCCAGTGCACATGTGGCCGCGCCAGAGTTTGTCCCCCACCTCCTGTCACTCTCTCCCCTCTTAGCCTGCTTTAGGTTTCCTCACAGAATTCACCTCTAACTTAAACGTAAATAGATGTTTTACTTGTTTACTGTTTGTTCTCCGCACTGATATGTAAGCTTCATGGACACAGGGGCTTGTTCTGCATCCCTGTCCCTTTGTTGTTGTCGTTGAGTCATTAGGTCGTGTCAGACTCTTTGCGACTCCATGGACTGCAGCACGCCAGGCTTCCCTGTCCTTCACCAACTCCCAGAGCTTGCTCAAACTCATGTCCACTGAGTCGGTGATGCCATCCAACCATCTCATCCTCTGTCGTCCCCTTCTCCTCCCATCTTCAATCTTTCCCAGCATCAGGGTCTTTTCCAGTGAGTCAGCTCTTGGTATCAGGTGGCCAGAGTATTGGAGCTTCAGCTTCAGCATTAATCCTTCCAGTGAATTTTCAGGGTTGATTTCCTTTAGGATTGACTGGTTTGTTTTTGCAGTCCAAGGGACTCTCAAAGAGTCTTCTCCAGCATCACAGTTTGAAGACATCAATTC
Organism: Cervus canadensis; assembly: GCF_019320065.1. Taxonomy (NCBI): domain Eukaryota; kingdom Metazoa; phylum Chordata; class Mammalia; order Artiodactyla; family Cervidae; genus Cervus; species Cervus canadensis. The sequence goes on from NC_057398.1 coordinate 4,171,660, forward strand.
TTCAGTGCTCAGCCTTCTTTATGGCCCAACTCTTACATCCATATATGACTACTGGAAAAACCATAGCTTTGACTAGATGTACCTTTGTTGGCAGAGTGATGTCTCTACTTTTTAATATGCTGTCTAGGTTTGTCACAGCTTTTCTTCCAAGGAGCAAGAATCTTTTAATTTCATGGTTGCAGTCACTGTCCGCACTGATTTTGGAGCCCAAGAAAATAAAGTCTGTTTCTATTACTTAGTAGAAATTTATGATGGCACATGGCAGGTACTCAAAAACTTTGTTGAATTAAGTGACTAAGTTATTATAATGTTTCCAATTTCACAGTTACCTACTGTGCATTAAATTTTTCAGAGATTATCTTTAGATAGATTTTGAAGGTGGGTCTGAATTATTGTCTAGGTAAAGTGTTCTGTTAACCATCTGTATGGAAAAAACAATTCTTAACCATTACTAAAAATGTAAAGTGTTAGAATTGATCTGATCTAAGAATAAAGAAGTTAGATCTCTCTGAGACCATGTTTTCAGATCATATAGCATGTGTTTCTTAAAGATGAGGAAACCGGGGTCTGGGTCTATTTGCGGGGGTGTGTGTGTGTGTATCTGTGCTGTGGGTGTACCGGGGTCTGGGTCTATTTGTGGGTGTGTGGGTGTGTGTGTGTGTGTCTGGGTCTATTTGCGGGTGTGTGTGGGTGTGTCTGGGTCTATTTGCAGGGGTGTGTGTGTGTGTATCTGTTTCTGTGCTGTGGGTGTGCCAGTTACACAGACTCTCAGTGGCAGTGCCCTGACTCTGTGACGTACTTCATTGTTATTACCTTGTACAACATTGTTATTATCTTGTGCAATATAACTTCTTAATTTCCTAGTAAATTTATTTCTTGGCTTTTTTTTTTTTTTACTTCCAACTTACTGTCTCATCCACAAGCATATGCTATGATTGTATATTCTCTGTGTTCTTAAGTCACATAGTTGTTACGCAGTGCTGGGTGGGCATGGACGATCTGATATATTTCTGCCGTCTTTGGAAATCTCCCCTTCGATGTCTGTGAGTTAACAGAATCAGTATTTGCAAGAGCGAATTCCTTAAAGTTCCACCTAAACCTGACATGTTTGCATTTCTTTAAATAATTCATCCTGGTTGCTTAGGCCAGAACCTGTGGGTTGGTGGTGGGAAGTATTTTCACCTCTCCCTGTGGCCGATCCCTTGCATCTGGGAGGTTGCTGAATCCTGCAGAGCTTCCTTCTTTCCTGGAGGGTCTCAATTAGCTGATGTGACCCTCTACCAAATGCTGGCCTTTGCAGAAAGTTTGTGACTTTGCTTCTTGTTGCAGAAATCGTCCTCTAAGAAACCAGTCAGATTCATCAGGTGAAACTGTGTCTTATTAGCGAGCAATTCATGACTTCCCCTAGGGATGACCATCAAGGGCGTAGGGGGAAAGTCTGTAGTATTTAATATGGTGCTTTGGACTCTGGTGTACCCAGTAAAATAGCTTAATGTTGTTATAATTCCTCTTTTTGAGAATGCATTTTCCCTCCTTTTACACAGTTAATTATTTTCTCAACAATGAAAAAGAATAGTTTCCTTTTAAAAACAGTTTTCAATGAGCTGTTTTAAAAAGCCATCTCTCTGCAGATGGAGAAATCGAGTAAATTAAGTGCCTTTCACAGCTCCGTGAGTGCTTTTAGCCCATCAGGTGACACTGAAGCCTTTAAAGTTGCCTCATCACAGCCGGGGAGCACAGGCAAGCTAAGAATTGACACCACTGAGATCAGCCCCATTTCCATTTCCCTCTGGTTCGGCTATATAAGAGAAGTCAGTGTGGTCTGAAACTGTTAAAGAGAAGCATCTGAATGCCTCCTAGTGGTATACTGTGTGGGCTAATTAAAAAATTTTAAAAATAATACTTACAGAAGGAATATTTTAAAATATTAAAACTTATAAATGCAAAGTACTTAAATCCTGTGATGATAACATTCCAAATGGAACAAATACATTTTGTGCTATATAAAAATTAATTCAAAATCTTAACCAGAAAAAATACAATACATATGATGAAGATGACTATATGTTTAATCAAGATTTTCATTTTTTGGTTCAGATTAGATTATTGTAACTGACTTTTAAAAAATTTAGTGGAACTATTTTGCACTTAAATATAGACAAATGTTGCTACTAAGATTGAATTGCTTTGTTTACATTTATCCCTTCAATTTGATTACTGTATGAACTTTAATTTCTTTGTATGATAAAATAGAAATAATGGCGTATAGAAATTTTGTGGTGCATTTTCAGATGGTTTTATTTTTTAATTCCATTTTTCAAGTTGAATGGAAACTTTTATTCATCGTCTTGAAAATGCAGACTATAGCAGAACTTTAAAATGAGGAAGAATGCTGATTTAAATATTGCTTTAAATGCTTAAAAAAAAAGGTCTCAAGACTTAGAGAAATATAATTTAAAATGTAAACGAAGTCACAGGGAAATAATTCTGATGAGGGTCAGTAGGAGGGATGGGGGAGAAAATAAAGCAATATCCCTTTGTTAAGCATTAAAAAAATATTTAATTAACTGCTTGCCAAAACAAAACAATTAAAATGGCAGTTACCTTTAAAATAGCATCAGTGTGTCTGCAGCTGTTGTGGTATAGAGCTAGGAAGCACGATGTTAATCTGAAAGGAGCAGTTTAAATATGAAATTATGATGTCCTTGGCTGCCTGCGGTACAGCTGTCAAGCTCGGGCAGCGCGCTGGTCAATGGTGACATTCTCCGTGTCAGCGAGCAGCGTCTCCTGATACCATCACCCGCGGTTCACACGTCTCGGCGGCTCCAACTGTCGAACGCCGGGTCCCCCGGCGCTGCCGAAGCTTCCAGGCTCCCCCGCCTGGCTCACGTTTCATTCTTTGGCAATTTGCCCTAATGATATCCCCGCGGAGCCCCCAGCCTCGCCTCGCCTCCCCCCCACACCGCAGCACGGTGCATCCATCCGAGCGAGCCCAGCACGGGCAGCACACGCCGCAATTTCCCACAGTTCCTCCAAAGACGCTGGCCTGGTGTTTCAGGTTTACTTAGGATCTTAGTTTTGACCCCAAACAGTCTATGTTACGGAGCTATAACTGTCCGTGTAAGATGCCCTGGAAGCTACTTTGCTGCTTACGCATTTTTCAGGACGGCTCCTGAAACATGAGACTTTTTTTTTTTTTAACAAGCAGAATTGATCAAGGTAATACGATTCAAGATCATACATGGCTTTACGAGCATCGTCCGTCTTTGATGACTTGAGCGTGTCTCCGTGTGGCGGGTCCGCGGCCACTCACTGTTGTTTTCCTTTCACACCTTCTAGTTAACCGCCTGTCTGCACGGCTCGGTCGCCCTTCTGTACCCGATGTACTGGCAGCACATATACATCCCGGTGCTCCCCCCGCACCTGCTGGACTACTGCTGGTAAGTCGGCTGTGCCGGCTCCGGGGGCCCCTGCTCGGACTGGGAGACGCGCTTCCTCTGCAGTTTAAGCAAGCTTGGAGTGCTTACTTACGTGTGTGTATGTGAATGAGACCTCTCAAACCTGCCATGGAGATCAGTAGCAAGTATTAAAAGGTGGTTTTATGAAGGGCAGAGTGGTTCTTTCCAAAGGTAGCAAAAATCTGTTCTTGGCAAACGTGAAGTTCTTTAGATTTCATTGAGTTTGTTCTACCATCATTGAGATAATTAAATGCACAGATAGAAGCTGACCCAGTCTTAACAGCTGTGGTTAGATACATTTTGCAGAAGTTGTAGTATCAGTCAGAGAGCCCATGTCCCAGGGGTCAGAATCTGTCTGCAGAGTCCTGGAGAATCCAGGCTGCCTCTGTCAGAGCACATGTTCACCCTCCACCCCAGAGCACGCTTTCCCACACACGCTTCCTACAGTAGCATGCCTGGTACCAGATACCCGCAGAGGGCTTGCCTCGAATGCGGGGTTTCCCTGAGTTCCTGGTGGTGAAGTCAAAGCCTCAGCCTCGAGCCACCATGAATAGCAGTGTTGACACGTGTGGGGGTAATTCTGAAACACTTCTTGGCATCAGAAACACCTGCTGGTGATCTCACAGTCTGAATTCTGCTGGGCCTCCAGAACTGGCCCAGTCCTCTTTCCTGGAGGCTGATGGGGAATTAGACCCTCAAACGGCAGCCTTGTGGTCTTCCTCGGGACTTAGGGCAGTCATCTTCTGCAGGCAGAGCTCAAGTTCTTAAGCAGTCAGATGAAGTTTTTTACTCTGAACCATCCATGTGCATATGGCTTCCCTGTGGCTCAGATGGTAAAGAATCTGCCTGCCAAGCAGGAGACGCAGGTTTGATCCCTGGGTCGAGACGATCCCCTAGAGAAGGAAGTGGCAACCCACTCCAGTATTCTTGCCTGGGAAATCCCATGGACAGAGGAGTCTGGTGGGCTATATAGCCCATGGGGTCGCGAAAGAGTCAGACACAACTTGAGTAACTAAAACAACAATAGTCCATGTACGTGCACGCACACACACACAGAAAGGAAATGATTGTGACCATAATATATTTGTTTTTATCACAATCAATGTTACTTTAAAAAAAAACTCTTAGAAATGAAGTCGTTATTTTACTTTCTGATTGCATGAAAAGCACATCAACTCAACGTGTTTAAGGGTTGAAATGACCTAAGTTCATACAATGAAGTTTTCTATCAAGTTTTTATGACCAGGCCTCTTCCGAACAAATGATTTTAATGACAGTTCGTATATTTGGCCACATATCAATTAAAGCCACCTACTGTGGGCTTCCCCAGCATGGTAATGTTACTAGTATTAATAATGCCATGAAGTAAGTTTCCAGTGACTTCCCGCTGCCATCCTGCCCTTTGGGTGCTGGGAGGCAGAAACAGCTTGGCAGGAGACTAGGTATGTGGTTTAACTATACTGCAAAGCACCACACACACGTCTGAGAGTACAGCTGGCTCTAGAAATAGCTGTCTCGGTACTCACTTTAGAGTCGTCTTCTCTCACCAGCGTACTTGGAATAGACCAGCATCCTCCAAGGCAGGATCCGCGATTCTTTCACATCAACATGTGCAGTAGACCTTTGCACATAGTATTCAGCAATTAAAACTTACTTACTTTCAATAATTTTGATAGAAGTATTAGAAGATGCATTGCTATATGATTTTTAAAAATCTATGCCAAAGTAATGGCTCAAGAACTAACACTTCTAATTGTGAGGCTTAAAATTACATTTTGTCATACATAATATTAGTGCCATTTTAATTTTTCAATAGAAAATGTTCTGAAATCTTAGGAGGTCACATCCCTTTAGGTTCCGTTCGCTGTAATGATGGCACATTTAAGACTTCCTGAAATGCTGTGTTTAGAAATGATCACTAACTCTCTCCAGAGATGTCTTCCTGATGCTTTCTAACTCTGCCCACATGTCCTTCTCTTTGGGCTGCTTTCCCTGAAATGAAGGAAGCTTGTTTCGTATCTTAGTCATTTCTGACCTCTGAGATAGCCCCTTTAGGACAAGTTCTAACAGCCTGTGTGCTAGGCACTTCCCTGGTCCAGAGAGCAGAGCCATGGTAATCAAGCAAGAAGTTATCTGAGAGTTCCTAAACCTTAGGGTCACCGTGACGGGCTCCACTTCTAACACAGGAAGTGGGCAGTGTAATCTACATTTTTTTTTTCCAAAATAGCTGTCTAAGACTCCAGCTCTCTTTCCTTGTCAGAAAACTCCACAGACTGAACTAAGAAAACGAATTTTCTTCTCTCTGCATCTTTGCCAATGATCTTAGCGTCATACTGATGTGTGTGCTAAAGGGAGAAAAATTTTAGAGATCATCCCTTCAATCTCATATTTTCTGAGGAAAGAAATGTTTATATCCCCCTCCAAAAATGGCACCAGGAAGGTGTGATGGGCTGGCTGTATATTTGCCAACTCTTGAAGGTAGTTGGACTTGCCCAGTCCCGAGGCAGTCCTGGCCCCTGGAAGTGTGTCTCTGGTATGGCCTAGACTCGGAGGGCCGCGATGCCATCTTGTGACCGTGGGTGAATAGCGCATCTTGGTCGGCTGACAGAGGCTTGCTAATTGGTCAGCTCATTCCTTCATTAATCCATCCATTTGTGGACCTGACATTTAGTAAATGTGTATTTGCCAAGCTGTAAGCGTGTAACATAATGAATAGGACTTAGTTTCCGTCCCCTGGGGTCCCCAGATAGGAAGAACTTCCCATGTTCGTGCACCAGCTGGTGCATGTGGGGAGCCCAGAGGAATACCGTGATGCCATAGGGTTTATGTCCAAGGCACATAAAAGAACCCCGATCGGAGCACCCAGGAGAAGTGCCCACCGTCTGTTAGGGTAGGAAATGACACCGTCTGTGTTTTCCCTTCCTCTGCCGGTATAAGGGGAAAATAGGGAGTTTCTGTGTAACGGGTATAAAGTTCAGTTATCCAGCATGAGTAAGTTTTAGAGATTTGTATAACATCATGCCTTTACTTAACAATTACACTGTTGTGGAACTAGAATTTTGCATGGTAGGTACTGATGAACAGGACAGAACACGAAAGGAGTACTTTAATGTAGGAGGCCTAGAGTGACTTTGCCACACGGCCTAACCTTCTGAGTCCTGAAACACCCCCGAGGCACTGTGAGGCCATTACCAGTATGTTCATTTGTGTGAGAGTGGTTGAGTCACCGTTTTTATGTTCTCTATCTATCTGATTCTTCTTCTTCTTTTTTTTTTTTTTTTGAAAATAAGAGTTTTAGCTTCTAAGAGAATAGGTTTGTTTGTTTTTTTTTTCAAATGGAAAATTATTTTGTTTAGACTACCCTAGGTTAATAGACTACTGCTGTTACGGTCTACCCCATGGGTGGCCTCCATAAGAAAAACCTAAAAAGAAAAAAGCTACTACAAAGTAATTATTTTTTATTTTTCAGTAAAGATTAATTGCTACCAGAAAGAGGCTGCAGTCATAATAGAGCCTTCTGTATCCTGTCTTTGCAAAATAATTCCATTGACAGAAAAATCTGGGATGGTTTTGCGCATAGATGATAAAACATCTGTGTTGCCAAGGATCTTTCCCTGACTTATTAACGCCCTAATCTAATTAGGAGATTTCAGCTAGGGTAGCAAAACTACTTTTCATGAGATTTGGCTGACTTAATATTAGGATGTAGGCAATCCAGTTTTCATAACTATTCGGTTTAATCTGTATTCTGAAAAACATCATAATTATTTTAGGAAAGTGTTTTCTAGATTAATAATGTTTGCAGTCCAACATGTGTGTATTTTGGATTTTTCAGAAGTTAGTGAGATAAAACCACGTAGAGATACCAAGTGATCCCACAGAAAAAAGTTTCAGTTATTTTATGGATAGATTTTTGTATTGGATTTTTATTCTGACTTAACATTTTCTGTAAATTTATTGTTTTTGCTTCGAGAAGTAACTACTAGCTTTCATGAAGTTTTAAAAGTGTTATCTAAGGTATATTTGATAGGACTCCAGTCGGTTAGCTGTTATTTTTGGCACTGATATTTTAAAATTTGATGCATCCTGCCCCTCAACATAAGTAAAATAGATATAATAATTATTATTTTTAAAAGGCTTAAATAGTCTGATGAACACTTATTATATTAAAATGTGCTTTGAGATCTGAGACTCCATGGTCTTCCTGTATTATGAACTTTGTGGTCAGGTTTCCTAACCCAAATTGGAAAATTATGCAGTAACTTTAATAAATTTGTACAATTTTGTGAAAGTTGCCTGAACCCAGTCATGGGAGCCCAGAGTAGTTAGAGGCACACGTTTTCTATCTTCTGTGGAGTCCCAGAAGGAATCCCAGGGGTGAGAACTTGAATGGGGAACCGACTAGCCGCCTTTTATTTAAACAAAAGTGCAGTAATCCACATGTATTCCTTCTCTCTCCTTTTGAAGGCAGAAAATCTGTTAGATCTTCAGGATATCAAGGCCTATAAACAGTTCTCGACTTTCAGTCAAATGAAATATCCAGAATATCAGATCAATTCCAGATGGCCCATTGCATAGACATTTAAAAAAAAAGAGAGAGAAGGAACAAAGCTACAGAAGACAAGGACAACTAGGAATTAAAATCTAGGACAACGCCAACAGGCTAGTGAAGAGTTAAGTGAGAATTAGAACCATTCTTTCTTTATGTGAATTCTGGATGTGTGGATGTTAGTGGCAAGCCATCCGTGAACAAATTAGGAACTGTTTGAGTTTACTTTGAAAACTGTGGATCTGCCAAGGTGCCAGTTTTGTCTGGTTCTCAGTAGCAAAGTGGACATGCCAGACTTTGGACAGCTCAGTTCTCATAATGACAGGAATGTTTGGAAAATTATGCAGATCCTTGGAAAAAGAACATTATCTGTTTTCATTAACAGAAAAGGTTTGCATTAAATATAACACAGAGATGTATATAAAAGAAATGCCAAAATGTTTTATTTTAAAATAGCTGCTAACTAGCATATCTTCTATCACATTTGTAGACACTTGTTCATTTTCATGTTTCCTTTTTAAATAATAATTTCATTTTGAAACGTCGAGTTGAATAGTTTCCTCACTGTATTTCATGAGAAATATTTCTGAAATTACTAGTAAGCCTTGATTTTATGTATCATGAACATCATTTAATGTCTGTATTCTCTGCTAGAACATAAGCCCCACGAGGGAGTGTACTCTGTACCCTCACCCCGTGCCAGCTGGTGGTACCTGGGTCTGCTCCCGATACTGTGTGGAATTAATTAACATCACTCTTAAACTTACTAGAGCAATTTAAAATTTATTAAAATGATAACTTTAATATCATTATAAGTTAAATAAATTATATTCATTTAATATTATTACTAAATATAATTTTATATGACAGTTGAAAGTGGGATACTTAAGAACGTATGGAGTTTAAGTAAAAGGCACAGTACATGAGTGGGAAGATAGCAGAGAAATAGGATGGTAAGAATGGTGGAGGAGGAAATTACTTCTCTTTGCACCTTCAGTTCCCAGACTGTACCTGGCACACAAGTAGGTCTCAGTAAACACACTGTGACTGACTGACTCAAAAATTTTGGTGACATAGCATGTGTGAAACAATGAATATATATTAATGAAATCATGTAAGAATCTAATTGAATAAAAAATTGTACAAATAAGTGTGAATAGATTTGATGATTCTTCAAGATATATTTGATAGGAAGTATATGGAAAAGATTCATCTTAGACGATGGGAGACCCTGATATTCTCCTTACATAAAAAAAGGTTTTTTAAACATTTTAACTCTTGATTTAATTATAATTCTGTGATTTTATATACATCAACCTTAATTTGAATATATTAGTAGCCTCAGATTAAATTTGAGTTTTCTGTATGGAATAATTTTGACTATCTATGATGTGCTATGTTAGAACCACCCATTTATAAATGTATTTTTTAAAGCATTCTGAATTACTGTATCGTTGTTTCAGTTTTAATGAACTCTGTGAACATAAACATGTGTATTTTTAATTTAGTGCCCCCATGCCGTACCTGATTGGAATACACTCCAGCCTCCTAGAGGTGAGTATCTTTCAGACATGAGATGAATTAATTCGTAGAAGTAATAGTTAAAACAGTTGTGTTTTGAGAGAATATCAGTTGAATAGTACAAGGAAGGAACTAGCTGCATATTTAGAGTATACGTATGTGATTGTTTTCCAAAAGGTGATACTGAAATAATTGTATTTAATCAATATGCACAGTGGCCACCTTCAGTGGCCTCAGACCCACAAAAGTAGGTTCTGTTTGGTTGCAGTCATGTGTTAAGTTTTGTTTTTTCATTTATTTTTATTAGTTGGAGGCTAATTACTTTACAATATTGTAGTGGTTTTTGTCGTACATTGACATGAATCAGCCATGGATTTACATGTGTTCCCCATCCCGATCCCCGCTCCCACGTGTTAAGTTTTAAATACTGAAAACTTAGTCTTTGAACCATCTTTTTTTTTTCAAACCATCTTCTTGATGACGCTTGATATCTTTTATATCTGTCTCTCTTTCAGAAGATATATTTCTATATTTTAAAAGCGAAAATTTTTGTAATTATGAATCATAAAGGGCAAATTTTTATTTTGTGAACTTCGCTATAATCCACTGTATCAAAATTTAACCAAAATATGTTTTAATACACTAATCATGAACTTTTAGAATATAGCTTTTCTAAATGCAAAACAGAAAAAGAGACACAGGTGTACAGAACAGACTTTTGGACTCTGTGGGAGAAGGCGAGGGTGGGATGTTTCGAGAGAACAGCATCGAAACATGTATATTACGTAGGGTGAAACAGATCATCAGCCCAGGTTGGATGCATGAGACAAGTGCTCGGGCCTGGTGCACTGGGAAGACCCAGAGGGATCGGGTGGAGAGGGAGGTGGGAGGGGGGATCGGGAAGGGGAACACATGTAAATCCATGGCTGATTCATGTCAATGTATGACAAAAACCACTACAATATTGTAATTAGCCTCCAACTAATAAAAATAAATGGAAAAAATATATATACTATACAAAAAAATAGAATATAGCTTTGCAAAAAAATTTAATTTTCAGTCCTGTTGGGACTTAAAATGTAGGTTTTTTTTTTAACTGTCTATTTCAGAGTGAGTTTTGTCATTTGTTGTCACTGTGATGAGAAACCTTGAGCTTTAAACACCTCAGACTTGAAATCAGTGAGATTTCCAGAGAGGACAGCTTATGAGATTAGTTCCTAAAAAGTAAACAAGAGGCTTGGGTTAGTTGCCTGGCATCATTATGCCAGCTGATTTGTTTTGTTCAAATAAATTTCTTCTTTGGCTGGTTGTCCATATTGTACTTTAACCCAGTTTCTGATAAGCAAACTTAGTGAGTTAGATTTGGTTTAGTGATTAGTCATTATCACTGTATCAATCCTCACTTTGCTGCTCAAGGAAGATCCTGGGGATTATTTTTAAAACTCCTGAGTATCTTTTGTGTAGAGAGTATGCTTCAACCATTAATAAAGACTACATCTCAATGAATTATAGTGGGTTTAGTTTCTTTTGAATTTTGAAGCCTGGATTGCATAGCGTGATAACTCTGTATTTTGCAGTGAAAACAAATTGTATAAGATAAAATATAAATGAGTAGGTATTTAATCTGCTAGTAGAGTGTAGAATATATGACCAGCATTTTATTCATTGGTAGTTTGATTTCTTGGAAAAATCTAACTATGGTTGGTTGGTATGATTCTTTTTTAAAAAGTCATCAAATTTGATTTTGATGTTAGTACACATATCTCTTTATTTAACATACCTAACAGAACACACAGTTTTTATAATACATTTATTTATGCAGATGAAAAATATTTGAAGTGGTTGACTGTACCTGTTTCATTATTTTTCATAATGATTCTATATCCACTTTTTAAACAAAAAGCTTTTCCAAAATACTGCAGAAGGTAGTACATGCCTTAAATATTCAATAAAATTTATCACGTGTTTATCAGACACCTGTAGAGAAAATCATTACCTTTTTACAGAAGCAAATTTAAGAATTTTTTACTCCTTAGAGTATTGTCTTGGAGAAGCAGTCCTTTCTACCTTTCTAATGGCTCTTCTCATGAAGCCACGATTAGATCATCTGGCATCTCTGCTCCTTTTATACTCTGAACTTATTAAGCTATCTTTATTTGGCTTTATTTGGTTCATTTGGCTGAATAGTGAATGAGAAACTATAACAGGAACTTCAGGATTGTCTCTAAACCAGTTGGGTACCATTTAGTAACTTTCTTCTTAGTCTTTTACCAGGAGATACACATCCTGTTATCAGAATCCCATCCTTATTATGACATTGTTAGGCAGATTTATTTTTAGCTAAAATTCTAATCTTTAGTGCTTTTTAAATTTTACTGAAGTGGTATTATAATTAAAATACAAATATATTTACACATTTTACATATGAAATAGGACTGGATAATTTTTCGCATTTTGTTTGGCTGCAAATATGACTGATTTTTTTGTTGGGGAAGAATTGAAATGTCCTCTTCCCTCTCAGTCAAGAAGGTTTCAACACTTTTTATCAGTTTTATAAAGACTTTTAATAAACCTAATTGTTCAAAGATATGAACTTAATGTTTTTCTAAACCTTTTAAAAATTATTTTTATGTGGTCATAAGCAAAAGCTGTCTAGGAATCTCTTTTTGAAATGTAAGTTTGCTTCTGAAATGAAGGGTAAGGGCGTTTTGTTCCCCCTGCAAGCTAGACTCTACGGATAAAGTCCAGGCAGACTAAGACCCGTTAGTGACGGGGAGTAAGTCAGCAGAGGCCCCCAGTACAGGGCTTACGTCATCTGCTGGTTCTGGACCAAGCGTTGACCAGCTCCACAGCATCGCTTGGCCGCCGCTGCCGTGGCCCTTCCTGGCATCTGTGCTCAGGTGTGCTGGCCTCACCTGAAGGAGGGCGGCGTGTGGGGGCGCCCGCACGCTGGGCGGCTCCGCGTCTAGTGTGGTCCTCAAGAAGGCTTCCGGTCCATGTCCTAATAGTATCTTTTTATTTTTGAAGGATAAAAAGCACATTCTCTCGCCACACTTTCTTACTCTTTCCCCATCAAAACAAGTTCATGAATTTTGTGAGACAGAAAAATATGGGACAGAGAAAGAGGTGCCATTTCATAGGCCATCTGACCTTTTATTCTTCTTTAGAAAAAAAATAGCTAAAGCTAGGTTTGGAAGGAAATAAAAGAGAAAATAATCTGAATTTTTTAAAAAACAGATTTAAATTACATGCTATTTCCACCCCTTTGCTGGCTTATGTAGAATTGTTCTTACTTTAGGGAGGCTCAGTGTATTGATTTATTGAAATGAATACATTTTTCATTCTTACCGAGTGTTCCCTATAACAAATTTTAATGTTCAGCTATTATTAGATTTTTTTAATCTAAGAGAAACTTTGGAAAAAAGTATGCATTTCATACCAAGACTAATTTCTTTTATTCAGAGTTAAAGTTATTTCCTTTATTCAGAGTTAAACAGTGTTACTGATGTTATAAACATTTTGGGTTCACAAAACCATTTCTCTGGGCTATTTAGATGAACTCACTTCATCCCTTGAAAAATATATCAGGTTTCTGGATTATCTTTACTGTTTCTGTTTAAAAGGGCAACTTAGAATTGAAGATGGAAATGAAACTTAAGGTATACTTTTCCCATCTAAATGCCATTAATATACACACATTTTTCTTCATAAAATAGGTTATTTTTGTAGTTATGCTGTAGTTGATTTGTAGATAACCACATATTTACATATGTAAATCTCTTTTTCATATACATGTGCACATGGAAAGGAGATGAATTCATAAATATTTGGCACTATTATCACTATTATAAGTGATTCTCTGTTAATTTCTTAGAAATGGCCATCTTCTGAACCTTACTTTAGAATAATTGTAGTGTCTTTTACAAGACAGAGTTTCAGAATCATGTGTCCCCTTGAGAATCTATATTCCACATAGATGTTATGGCTTTCTTAACTCATAAAAATTCTTTACTCTAGACTGCCGTTTTCCTAGCAAATTTAGCATTCTACCCAGTACACAGAGATTTGAAATTCTAAATAGATCACAGAAATTCCAGTCTTGGCTAACTTAAAAGATTGTCCTGGCCAATTTAATATTTAGGGTGTTTAAATTGAAAGATGTCTGTTATTCTAGAAGGTCACTTTTAAAACTATTGCACTGAGATTAATTGGTCGATTGCTAGTTGAACTATGCAATTATGGAATTCTGAGTTGATGGATATATTTCATTAATGTATATATTACTTATTTTCACTAGGGAATAACATTTGCTATCATTTAAATAAGACTAATAGAATTATATGATTTAAGTAGACATATTAGTTTAGATAGGAAAAATAAACTATAAATGTTTCTTTAAGGATAAAAATTTAATAAATTCTAATTTACTGTCATTTGTGCATGTTTTGAGATAATTTGGCCATTTGACTGAGCTTTCAAACAAATATGACAAGTCACATAGTTGATCTGATAGGCTGTTAAATTTGATTATATTAATTTCATGGGATAAAGAATACAACAGATTCTGTATTACTGCTGTCATTTTTTCTTATTCAACTTTCACTTATAAGTCATCATCAACTTACACCAAATTGATATGGAGATAATAGAGGAAATATTTACTAATTTAAAACTTGATTTACTACTTAGTCATATTTATTGTTTCATGTTAACCCTGAAGTATGATTTATGCTAAAAATAGCTCTAGAACTGGCTAAAGTTCCTGTATCATAGGATTGAAATTCAATTGGTAAAATTTAAAGAATATAAATATTTACAGTTTAGTATAGTTGTGCCTATTTTGTATTTGTTGTAATATCTCTTTGGTAGTTACATTACATTCAGTTTCTCCTAACTAAATAAATATTTTTGAGTGAGTAAACATTCTATTTTAAGTATTTTTACTCTTACCTTTTTGAGTGGTTGTAGACAGACTTTCTCATAAGGCAAAATTGTTTGTATTCTTTCATAGTGTAGAATTTTCCTTTTTTTCTAAGGCTAATGAATTAAAATTAATTTTCTCTAGATGTCTAAGCTCGTGATTGTTTTGGAAGGAAACTGTACTAAGATGTGTGTTTATAATTGTGTTTTTTAAACAGAGAGTGAAAAATAAATCATTGGAGGATGTGGTTATGTTAAATGTTGACACAAACACTTTAGAATCACCGTTTAATGACTTGAGCAGCCTCCCAAGCGACGTGGTAAGTGTGGAGGGTGTTTTGTGGTGAACATACGTATATATGTTTTCTCCTGGACCCTTGAATCACCAGGAGTTGCTTTCCCACTTTTTCTATCTGAAATAAGCAGGGCTGACGATGCACATGTGGTGTGAGAGGAAGCAATGGAGGGAGAGCCTCCGTTTGGTGTTTTCACCTTTTGGCAGTCGAGGGGATGTCGAATGGAGCATCACATTCCTTATTGTAAGAGTAGGATCGTAATTAAAAAGCTCGATGCATTCATTAGGCAGAGTTTCTTTAAGCGCAAGTCTCTTCATCTCATCTTAATCATTATATTACAAAGTAGGCATTTCTGTCTGCCTAGTGGCATGTCTTGCAGAAGAATGAGCGAGTTTTTGAAGGCAAGAAGAAGAAGGGGGCCAATTATCGGCTTTTGCTTCCCTGCCACCTGCCAGCGCTTTTCCTTTTAATTAATGAGCTGATGGCACTGGTCAATATAATAAGAAATGCTTGTACAGTTGGGGTCAGAAAATTCTGGCTTTGATCTCCCTCAACTTTCTGAAACATTTATTTGTTTTCTCTAAATTATTTCAGTTTTATTTTTAATCTTTTCTCTCCTGCTGAGGGCCGCAAGAATGAAGACCTACACTGTTTGTCATTTGCTCTGGCAGAGCACAGACTGCTTACTTAGGATTCTATTTGTAAATTAAACTGCAAACCCAGTTTGTCATAAAAGACATCTGATCCTTTTGAAATGACGAAAACTGTCTTTTGTCTGTAAAGGCTGATAAATTAAGTGCCAGCTCTCTTTTGGTCTTTGATCTTGCAGAGGTTTGTGTGTGTGTGTGTGTGTGTGTGTGTGTGTGTGCGCACGTGTGTGTGTCTGCAGCTTATAATAGGATATATTCTGTATTTTGTGTTAAGTGGTTTTCAGAAATGCATTTTTTTTGGCCTTCGTATTACTTAGAACAGGGTACAAATGCAGATTGTACTGCTTCTGTATATATTCTAATGTCTATTTTAAAATATCTATGTAACATAATTCTAATTTAAAATAGCTCCATTTTAAAAATCCATTTATTCAGATATATTAAAATTTGGAAATAACCTTCAAAATATTATTTTCGGTAATATTGCAAGTACTTTGAAATCATTATTATGTTGTTTGAGTTTTTAATTATTTTTTTTCAAACTCAAAAAATACAATAATACTTGCCTTGATTGCTTTTATGGCTGCTGATAGGAAAAATGTGACTTTAAAGTCAAAATCTGATTATTTATGCCCATAAATAACCTAAAATACTTGCTGACCTTGAAGCAAATTAACTGAACTACTTTATCTCACTGTGGTAAAATTTGTGCTATGTATGAACAAATCCAAACCCAGGCCAGTGAAGAATTATATTATCTTTTTAGCTCATTATAACTAGATTGCCTCATTATAAAAATTCTGCAGAAGCTGCTAGAAAGGATTAGAGTTGTTCATTTAGAAATCCATCAAAGTAGTCTTCACTGGATAGGGACATAATTATGAAAATAAAGTCCCAGTTTTTAGGAGTGTTTTCCTTAAGTGCATATAGTCCCCACAGTTAATTCTCTAAGAGAGGATTTTTTTTTCCTTTAAATGAGGAAGAATAAGAAAGAGAAGGAGACGAAATCAGCTTTCTTGTGTTACATTAAAATGTTTATAGTTGGCTCTAGCGATAGCTGATCATTACTTTGATGACAACAGTCTTTAATAGTAATTTTTTGATGGGTGATTCTGTTCAAATTGGGAACTGCTACTTTCCTAGTAGAATTAGTTTGATATTTAAACATTTACTTAAATATGTGAAGTTAAACAATATTCACAAATGTAAAAACCTAAATATGTACAATGATAGAAGGGATCATCCCACTGGTTAGTTATAAGCAACAGTTAATTAAACATAACCGAAATAGTAAAGAATATTCACAAAAAGGAACTCTGCAAGGTGATGTAGATATAGCTATTGTATTTGTATGGTTGAAATCAGACTGCAGACTAAAACAAATTTGAAGAATGAATAAACTGAAATAGTTCTCAGATGGAGCTAGGACTGTTTACTGAAAGTGTGAGATGTTTTCAAGTTATAATCCTTTTCTAAAAATATTTCAGGTGGTTGTTTAATCCATCTCTAAGCTTTTTCATCAGTTTTCCAAAGTAGGAAAGAGTATCTCATATAGTGGGGAAATATGATAAAGTATCACATCATACTTCCTTTAGTTGTAAATGTTTTGAGTGAGATGTGTTCAAATCACAAATGATAGTCCTGAATTTTTTTGTGACTTAATAAAATATGCTTGAAGCCTGAAAAATATTACTGTTGGTATTGTTTGATAATTTAATAAATTAACTGATATTCAAACGGGGGCCTTTTAAAATCATTCACCCAAACATTTATACTTACAGGCTAGATGACTTTCTGTGCATATGCACTTTATTATCGTGTCAGCTTGACCAGTGGTCTTGGCTGTTCAGAGGTCAGTGGTCACAGTTGTCCTGAATTACTAGTTCTTTTTTCCTGTGGACCCTCTGCTGTGTTGCATGCTGTAATCTTCTTAATGGCTTCATTCCAATATTCACACATAATATTTTAGATTTATTGACTGTTAGAAATACTACCATGCCAGTAGCAGTTCCGCTGCTCTTAAGGTATTTAAAATTGGAAGAATAAATCAGGCCAAAGCTTTCAGGAACCCTTTGTTTTCCTTAAGGGAAAGGAAAAAAACCCTCTTCCTGTCTTCTGACAAGAACACTTGTTTTTCGATTTCATCATTTCACTATAGATTTGGATCATTAAAAGAAAAAAAACAAATTTTATTGGGAGTGATTTTAACGATATTGATAATTACATGGAATAACTTTTAAAAGCAGTCGACCCATTAAAATATACTTTTGTAGTTTTTGTCTGCAAATACATTGTGATTTTATTTTTTTTTTTAGTGGCTATGCCAGATATTGGTACCTTCAAATATATGTAGTTTGAGTGTTTTGAAATAAAAGAATAAATTTTACGGCTATGTAACAATATCAGTTGCAGTTACTGTTATTGTGGTATGTTTTTAAGTGGGGGTAGACAGAGCCAGTTTGTATTAAATAGAACACTTGAAATCTCAAATGAGTTCATTTTAATTTAAGAAAATGCACTATTGAGACCTCCTCCATTGCAAATACATACAGTATACAAATTTAGTTTTGATTATGTAATAATTTTAAATGTATTTCTAGAGTATTAGTACTCATTTAAATTTTTATCATCCTTAACATTTTAAAAAAGTAATTTGGAGAATTGTTACTGTTTCAAAAATGAATAGGATACCCCACTTGTGGGAAAATTAAGCTAATTCAAATTATAGTGAAATATAGGAAATCTGTCTTTATGTGACTATTCAGTTAAAACAATTATAAACTTAACTCTTATAGAAGAAAGCTGCTTAGAATTGACATCTGAAAAAGTCACATGTATTAGAATATTCATTACTTAGGAAAGCAAATTTTGACCTGCATGGCGTAACTGTCTTTAAATAATTTCAACTTACTAGTTTGTGAAAAATAATATACTCTGAGGCAGGTCAAAATACTTACCTCTATGCTAGATGAGAGGGTGAGGGCACAGAACTCTACTGTTCCTGGTGTGGCTGGAGCTTTATTTCATGCAAGTTGATTCCCAGACTTACAGCCCGAACACTACTGCATGGTCCCTCTCATAGAAACATGATGCACAGAGTACTGAGTACCTCCTGTTGATGAAAAAGTCCACTCTCCATTCTAATCTTGTTAAAGAAATATCATTATGACCTATTTCACTTAAATTAGGATTGTCAGCACTGTTTTAAAGACTCATTTTCATGTTGTGTGTAATACTTCTGGAAACTAATTTTCTATTTTCTATCTGAGGTTGTGTAGAAAATACAGCTTGCACACTGAGGCGTTATTGTACCCTTCACGGTAGGCCTCAGTATGTTACAGGATGGTGACATTCAGTGTAAAGCATATTTAATTATTAAAACACTGAAAAGGCCTTATTATAAAATAGAGTCCTCTAAAACATGGTGCATCTGAGACTTTGGAGTATCACACCAGGGACTGGGTTAATGGTCTTACTATGACATGAACAGGAAAGGCACAAATTGCTCCGATTAACTAAAAATCACTACAAGCCTAAAAAACTAAAGGAAAAAAACCCAAACTCTAACTAAAATTTTTAGATCATCTAGATTCAAGTGAGTTAATTCATTTGGGAATAAGTTTGGGAAAGAATTGGCTTTCTTGGAGAATTTTTAAAAATCAGTTTAAATTGAAGTATATAAATAAATTTAACTCTTAACCAACTGTACAAGTAGGTCAGTAAATATGTTTAATTCACTGGATATTTACTCTAATCTAACATGAAGGTTTAATATGTTAAATTGTCATAATATATGTTATAAAGAAAACAAAGAGGCCCCAGAGAATATTCTATTAGTTCCAGGTTTGCCAGCACCCTGCTGTAATCCTTATCGCGTTTAGCAGTGAAGGAAGCCCCAGCAAACCTCCCAAGTGTCCAGATGAGAGAGGTAACAGTTTGACTCGGGTTCTAGAGTGGTTTCGAGGACGTTGCTTTGTTTAATACGGTAGACTCCAGGAGACGCTCCCTGTCCAGCTAGTGGACCAGGCACCGGGGCAAGGCCCTGCTCACAGCCCCGGGCCCCGGGCGGCGGCGGCGTGGGCGGCCGAGGTTGCGCTTCTTCCGCCCTCTGTAGCGGAGGTTGCTCCGGGTCCCTGTTAGAGTTGCTTCCTAGAAGGCTCTCTAAGGGTGTTTCCATCTGACTCCCGCAGCAGTGACGGGGAAGCCTGGGAGCGCGTTACCCTCGTCCTCTGTGGCCGGAGGGCCGTGTGTCCCCTGGCCCTGGAGAAGCAGGGCGTGGTGGCAGGCACCTGGCTCCTGCCCCGACTTCCGCCGTCACAGGGGCTCCCTTTTCTTCTCAATAGTTATTTTCAGAGATGAGACTGTTTACAAAGGTGTGTTGTTTTTGTTTTTGTTTTTGTTTTGTCTGTGAGTACGAACAGATCCTGCTGTGTTTTCCTACTGTTTTCTTGATGTGTATTTTTCAATATAAACTTTCAATACCAAAGTGTAATAAAACAAAAATTAAAAATGCAAAATCTTAATTAATTGGGCTTCAGGCATTTAAAAGATCTTCACTGTTTTCTCTTGGCTGCACGGGAGAATCAGTCCAGCCCTGCTCTGCCCTCCCTTCATGTCTCTTTACATTTGCCATTTGAAAGTTGATTTATAATTTGCTACTTTTAGTGATTTTTTTCAGTGCTCATGAGTTTCCTTGGTTTTCTCATGGCTTTTCATTTCCGTCTAAGTTAGCTAGCCTTTCTCCTAATATCTTTTTTTCCTCCTGTGTCATCTTAAAAAAGGCACTTCTCTTTCTTCTTGCTGCCTGTGTGTGTGTGTTTATGTATTTAATGTAAAGACCTTGATTTTGGTTTTAAAATAATTGAAAGATTTTTTGTGTGTGTTTAAGTTCTTGACTCTTCCATATTTGAGAGACTTTTCGTGCACATGATGTTGTAAGCACTGTCATGATAGTGGGTCCCAAATCCTGCTGACATGATGACAACTTGGTGGACTTCTCCGTGAATTCCAGTCCCTGGATCCTGGGCCCCATCACAGATACTCTGAGTCAGTCAGCTAGAGAAGTTAGGACAGAGGTGTGCTTGGACAGCTTGTTGATTTGTTCATTCTCTCATTCAACAAATACTGATGAGGCACCTACTACATGCGTGTATTGTGTTTGGAGCGGAGTGGACGAGAAGATGAACACTCTGCAGTCCTGAAGC
Organism: Cervus canadensis; assembly: GCF_019320065.1. NCBI lineage: Eukaryota > Metazoa > Chordata > Mammalia > Artiodactyla > Cervidae > Cervus > Cervus canadensis. The sequence continues at coordinate 4,192,258 of NC_057398.1, forward strand.
TCACGTTCCATCAGCTGAACACAAGCCCCTAGCCACACCAGGTCACGGTGGTGCAGGGAGATAACTGGCTAACCCAGCTAGGTTATCCAAGCACCCCTTAGAACTTAGGGTCTCTGCTACCAACGAGAGGCTCAGTGAGATGCTGGTAGACTGACAGCCCCTCTGCCGTAAGAGAGCCGAAGTGAAAATAGCTGTAGTCAGGCCAAGAGGCCACTGTTACCTGTCTGTAAACTCACATCTGCCTTTTGTGGTTCAGCCCACGATGTCAGAACGTCTGTGCAGAACTGGCCTGAACGGTAGGTGTGAGAAAGCCACGCAGAGTGGGAGGAGGAGGAATAAGCGCATGCAGAGGTTCTGCTGTTGGCAAATTCAGGGAGAGAAGCCCTGTGTAGCTGTGGTGAGATGCACGGAAGCGAAAGTTACACCCAGTGAGGTGGCAGAGACAGCAGGCGTGAGAGCGGGAGGTCGCTGGTTCTTGTTCAGGACTCCAGGCTCTACTGGGCCTTCACTGGAGATCTGTAGCAGAGGAATAATAGCGCAGGCCACTTAGGCTTGTAAAAACACCATCCCCAGCTCTAGGACGTAAAGATCCCTGGGTCTGACAAAGCAGAATGAAGCAGGAAGATGGGTTAAGAGACCGTTTGCAGTGGTCTAGGCGAGAGATGATCACTACTTGGACTTGATAGCGGCAGGGATTTGGAGCAAGGTGGACGGATTTGAAAGCCATATCAGAGGTCTGATGGCTGGGGCTCGGTGACGTGATGTGCTGCTCATGGAAGATGCAAAGGGCGCAGTGTCGAGAGGGCCTCCGAGGGGCCTTTGTCGGCTCCTGGATCTGGGAAGTGACATTGCTGTTGAGACACTAGCATGACGTTGGACTTGAGAAGGAGTCAGAGCGGTCTTGGTTGTCTTCATTTTACGATCCCTCTGAAGGGAAAACAGTTGTAGATGACACCATATTTTAGGTTCCAATAGGTAATTTAAGCATTCAAAGAAACAGTGTCATGATGCCCTCTGCCAGTGTATCATATGTTTTTCATTTAACAAATGTTAAAGGTTAGTGTTTTAATCCTTAAATAGAAGCATGTTAGAAAATTGAGACAGAAGGGTTCATTTTATTGCCTAAAAAACTGAACATTAGAAGGATTAAAGTGTAGGGATTTAATTTTGGATTAATATAATGACTATAAGATGTTTCATGGAAGAATAAAGAAGATTTTAACTTTGTAACTTTTTTCTAATGCAAGATATTACTTGAAGCATTAGCTCTTCTAAATGTATGTAGTTTCTGGAGTAGAGTTCAGTTAGGAATATGGATACTTAAAGATATCACAGAGCCATGTCAGGACACATGGTTTATCCCATATTATTCTTGAACATTTATGTTACCTTCTGTTCTTTACCCTGATGTTTCTCTTTGTGATCCTAAGAAGTGAAATGAAAATTAGTGGGTTATAGTGGTTGATTTATTTTTCCTGAGAAGCCACATCTGAAAGTCAAGTTGAGAGAAAGACCTGTCACTTCCATGAAAAATCTCGGCTCCTCTGTGTCACCTCCCTTCCTAACCCCCGGTTAGCAGCACCGCTTCACTGCTCAGGCCACGTGCGTGTAGCTTGCACTCTTTTAATTTGTGCCTGTTTTCTGTGTTTACTCATGTAATTCCCTCCTTTTACTCATAGTCAGTCAGTGCTAAGAGGGCAAGGGTGAGAACTGGTAATATTATTCACGTTGCAGTGAACTCTCAATGTGCTTAGACCCAGGCTGTAAATCTGGCTGCTCGGAAGCCTGGATGCTCATTGTATGAAAGGAATCTGAACACTTGATAAGAGCAGTGAAATTATGTTTATTCTGAAGTTTTTTCACATTTTTTGGGGGGAGGGTCTAGTATGAAACCTAATTAGACTTAAAAAATAATTTATATACAGACTAAGTATGTAAAAGTAAAACATCAGGTTTGAAGTCATCCTCAGCCATCAAACATTGATTGCAGCTGACTTTCTGAAGAATAAAAAGAGAAAACAATGGATACTTTTTCAGGAGGCAATCATAGAATTTTGTGATAATAGCCGTGTTACCAAAGTTTCAGGTGCTTTGCTGAATTCAGTTACATGTGAGTATAAGCTTCAGGATATAATGGAAAGATGTACATTTATGTCAAAACTAAATGTAGAAGTTTGGGAATTAAGCAGAAAATGCTATTTCCCAGACCAGGTATTTTAAAAGTGCAGAAGATACATCACCTTTTTTTTTCTAATTAAAATATATATATTAAAATCTGCTCACAGCTAATTTGCCCTGCAAAGGGCAGTGGTAACTGGTGATAACTTACTCCCGTGGGTTACAGTACAGAAAAATAACAAGGTTGACAGTTATTTATATTAGAGTAGTATCCTCATATCTGAAGCTGACTGTTAAAAAATGTTTCATTTTTACAGGTTGTTTCTGAGCTCTCATGGGTGCACGCAGAAACACTTAACTCACTGCCCCTCTGGTCTGAGAAACTGGGACTGCCACCCGTCTGCTGACGGTCGAGGCTCACCTCGAGTCAGTCAAGGAAGAGCCCTTCATGTGCAGTTTTAAAGGCTGAAATAATGTCAAAATAGGCAAAGGAAAACCTTAACCATACTTCTTGCAAGGCAGTTTTTTTAGTCTCGCACGTTTGTATGAAATTGTATGAATAGTATGTTCAACATGAATAGTCTGTTCATGTAAAATAGCACAGTCCACATTAGAAACATAATGTAGGCCACATTTGCAATTAAAAATTTTCTAGCAACCATGCTAAAAAGCAAAAAGAAATAACTGAAATGAATTTTAATGTTTTATTTAACCCAGTATATTCAAAATACTATTTCAGCATGTAATCAATAAAAATGATTAGTGAAGTAGTTTACTCTTTTTATGGTACTGTCTTCAAAATCCAGTGTATTTTTTTTTAACACAGCAGCTCTCAGTTTGGGCTAGTCACATTTTAGGTGCTCCTGGGTCTGGTTGCTACCCTATCAGAAGTTCTAGAGCAAATATTTTCTTCTTTCCTATGTTCTGTAGAGCTCTTGATGGAATTCAGGAACTGACACTGACTAATTTTGGAAGTGAAGGCCACGTAGTTCCGATTTTGTTTAGGAAGGGCTTGTGGCAATGTGATGACTACCCTGGAAAACTTGCTTAGCGGTTCAACAGTCAAGGACTTGGGGTAGTAAAGGCTGGGGAATGGCCTGACTTGCTTACAGGCTCTGCCGGCACAGGTGTCCTGACCATCCTAAGGATTCTTGATTGGTGGAGAGCTGAATTGTCACTTTCAGGTCTTTTTTTTTTTTAAAGGCATTTGCTCCATATACTTTATAATCTGTACAACAACCCATCAGCTACGGATTATCCTTTTTTTTTAAGGTTTTTGTGTTCATTTCTGTCTGCACCAGGTCTCTCTGCTCTGCGGGCTCTGGAGTCGCAGGGGCGGGGCCCCCTCCAGCTGCCGTCTGCAGGCTTCCCGGGGCCGCGGCTTGTCTGGTGATGGCGCCCAGGCTCACTTGCTCCGTGGCGCATGGGGTCTTCCCGGATCAGAGATGGAGCCTGTGTCCCCTGGGTTGGCAGGTGGATTCTTAACCACCAGACCAACAGGGAAGCCCCACTTTCAGGTTTAGAAAATTACATCTAGAGGAACTCACTTCTGCAAAGATACAAGGCATGGCGTTTAATTTTTTTTTTCTAAAATAAACATAACCCAATTTTATTTTTATAATACTTTGGAAGACTAGAATGTTATTCTTTGCATGATGAGCCTTTCTAGGGGGCATTAATGAAATACACGTGTTGATTTCATCCCCATTGTTTTCTTTTAAAAAGGCATTTGGAACTTAACATTATTACTATCTTCAGAATATAGGACATTAAGTCAGAGGTTTGTTTTTGCATCCTTCAGCTGTATTTATTTTTGAATATGTGGGTTACCTAATAATGTGCATTTATTGAGGTTAGATTTTAATAATAACAACTTCTTAAATCCTAGTTTATGCACTTTGTGGGCTAAGTGAATTAGGCTCTAAACTTTTATCTGGATCTGTGGAGCTTGGATATAAATTGAGAAGATCACAGCTATGGGGAAAGACCTATACTGCAAAGGCCTTTCTGCATAGATTATGAGCATCTTAACTCAGTAATTTTTTCAAAACTGTGGTTATAATTGGACCCAGTGGGGGTCTGTGTCTTTGATCAGATCACAGTGGCTGTGACTTTACACTGGAAAATGTCACTCCTGTGAAGGTTTATCACCTGTAGAGCTGGTCCTGCCTCTGATGCTGCGTTCATTTCTCATTAGCATTATTCAAAGTTTGGTTGTTAATTAGGTTGACACTTCAGTTACAATCATCATCCACAGGAGCAGTCAGGACTGCTTGTATAAAGAAATGTAAATACTCCTCCTTGCACATATACGCAAAGGAGGAACAGCGTTATTAATCTGGTAGTATCTGTCGTAAGGACGAGAATATGCCCTGGTAAGGGAGCAGGCCAACCAGAACTCGTCCCATCCGTTTTTTTCTTAAGAAAACAGGATTTCTACGTGACCTCATGTTCCCAGGTAGAGCATTGCTACGGAAGGTATTTGAGCATCACTAGTACTTTTTAAGTGTACAAGGTGAGGTTTTTATGTGGGAAAGGAATGTGTCAAGTGAACTGGAGGCATGGGAACAGATCATATCACGTCCTCTTGTAAAAAATAGGAGTACACATCAGGAATATGATTGTGGAGCTGGTGGTTTACTCACCAAGTTGCGTCCGACTCTTGAGACCCAGGCTGTAGCCCGCCAGGCTCCTCTGTCCATGGGATTTCCCAGACTAGAATACTGGAGCAAGTTGCCATTTCCTCCTCCAAGGGATATTCCCAACCCAGGGACTGAACCCCTGTCTCCTGCACTGGCAGGCAGATTCTTTACCACTGAGCCACCTGGGAAGCCCCAAAATATTAATACACAGGATCTGAAATTAAAGGATGCAAGTGTATGAAGAATTATAGCAAACATAGGTGCCTTTTAAAAGTATGCATATTCTAGATCATACGTTTTCCTTTGATTTAGAAACATTCTTAGTGGGATAACTGGTTCATAAGGCAACAACATTGAACTAGAATCCTGCAAATGTTGGTGGGAAAAACTGGACAGAACTAGGTTGAGATCTCAGTTTCACCTCTTGGTAGCCAAATATTAAGGACAAGTCAGTCCACACATTTGAGCCCCTGTTTGTTCGTTCATATACGGTAACATGAGTACCTGGCGTGGGAAGACTGTTCACATCAGATGGGACAGTCAGTGTCTAAGGAGCGTAACAGAATTCCCTACTGGTGCTTAGGTTCTCAGTAACCTTAACTCCCTTCCCTCTTTCTATCTAATAATGCTGAAAACTATTCAACAAGTGAATGGAAAATTATATGTACAAATGAGGCTTCCAAAAATAAAATTTAACAGCCAGTGATCCTGAACGGCCTGGAACAAGTAACCTTCCGTAGCAGAAACAAAACGCTCCCCCACCGGCTCCATCTCCAAACAAGTAGACACACGTTGTAATGGCTAAACATCTGCAGGAAAGCGGCTCACAAGCAGTTTACTGTAAAATAATTAAAGCTTATTTATGTCGGGAGGCCTTGGGGATCAAAAAGGAGCACACAGGCCAATTTGCATTAGCACATTACCGTGGGCCCCTGCTTCCCTTTCAATTAGCAGGCCAGCAGGTGCTGCCTGCGGTCAGGACGATAAGCTGACCCGCGGGTGCCGCGGCCTGCCTGCGGATCGGCTCATCCCTCGCCGTACCAATTTCCAAGGTGTGAATGTAACGATTCCTCTCTGTCACGCAGGTCTCGGCCCTGAAAAACAAACTGAAGAAGCAGTCCACAGCTACGGGGGATGGAGTGGCCAGGGCCTTCCTCAGGGCGCAGGCGGCTTTGTTTGGATCCTACAGAGATGCTCTGAGATACAAACCTGTAAGCGTTTCCCTTCATCACTGTTTTAATTTGCTCTTGGGTGGTTCTTTGGAATGGGGCAGAGAATGAATCCCTTGAATACCCCTCACCCTAAAAAGTTTCATAAGGGTTTTTGAAAATCCAAAATAATATGCTTAAAAACATGGTGTTCCTTTTCCAGGTTCTTGACCTTTCGGGTTTAGCTCAACCTTTAGTTAAGTATTTCCCAAATTCTCTTGCATATAGCACCTTGTTTACTGTTCTGAAATTGGAATTCTTACCTCTTACCTAATGAACTGTGTTAATGCATTTTTGAGTGACTACCCAATCTTGCTAAGATTACTAAGAAGTTAACCAGACAGTTGAGTTTATTAGTTTAGAAATGTCAAGTACAATCTGAAGATTTAAATGTGTTAGAACCTGGACATTTTGCAATATTTAGAAATTTATTGTCTTCCTAACACTTCTCTAAGTGGGCCTCTCTATTTAGCATATCTTAGCTCACTTTGCCATTTCCTTTTTAATACCCCTAAAATGGTTTTATGTAGAATTGTGACCCACGTTGTTAAGTAGCCCCAAAAGATATAAATTAAAATTTTTTTTTCCTCTGAATTACTGGCTAAGTATGTTAGTCTGATTTTACTAAAATGATTATATTACCTTTTTGTAACCAGATGAATAAATGGATTAAAAATATTGTTAGTGATAAGACCTATTATCTAATAGGAATTCCAACATTGTTAGGCTGTGTAATGTCAACCCATTTCTTTATTCCTTCTCAACTTCCATATCGTATTTGTGAAATGAGAATTCTTACGTCCCCTCTGGGTATCTTTCAGGATGAGTGTGTAAATTGTGTCATAAACTGTGTGCGCTAAACAAGCACTGAACAAACGTGAGTGGGTTGTGTGCGTTCTGAGCTGACTTTCAGATGACTGGTTCCCACCCAGTGGCTCTTGTACCTCTGAAGAGTTACTGAGTCACAAAGAGAAGTCTGTACATTTATAGGCAGATCAGCTGCTGTCTCTAGAAAAATGCATATGGTCTAATTTGCTTGCTAATCTTTTTGAAATGTGTGTATATTTTTTAAACCATGATGTAGAACTCATAGTACCATACGCAGTATATATAACTCACGTGGGGAGGTCTTCAGAGATTATTGACAGTTATAGGGTCTCATTCTTTGAAAGACTGGAAACCAGTCATCCATACTACAGTGGAGCATATTTATTAAAATTATCAAACATCAGTTAAAACATAAAAATGAGTTTCAAAGACAAAATTAGTGATTGATTTTGGATGTCACATGTTTTGGAAAGAGATTGGTTTCAGATTTACAGTTACTGGAGGAAAGTTAAAAGTATCACTGTGCTGGAAGTTTGCCACATTTAAAAACGAATCTTTATAAACTACATTTTTCTTTTTATTTTCTTTTTTAAACTTGTAAAAGACTTCAGATTTGAGGAAAGCAGACTGAAGAGAAAATTTTCTTAAATGATTTAAATTATCAGTGTTGTTAGATGCTGGTTAAAATTATAGAAAATCCATGTTTGACATTAATTATTATAATTTTTGTAGCTTAATTTTCTCCTTCTTTGAGCTTAATTAAACAGATGGGGTACTAGGTTTCTGACTTTTGTTTTAAGCATCATGAAAGCCAGATTCTCAGTATCTGTGGGAAAATATTTAATTTTGTCAGGGAGTATCTTTCCTGTTTATTGATTGCATTTTGTGAATTTGTTAATTTATCTATATTTTTCCTTTTTATGTGGGTGTTTTCTCCTGCTCTCTTTACTGCTGGTTCTGTCTAGGAGTTGGAGGATAGTGTTTTCATTCTGCATGTCTTTCCATTTCTTTGACTCAGTCTTCGAATGAAAACTTAATTTTTAAAGTATGCTGAATGTACTTAGACATTTTTTTCTTACGTATTTTCAAAATAAATAGTTTTTAAGGAAAATTATTTATTGTATATAAAACACTTGTTATTGTCTCAGGTATTATCCTTACAAAAACTCCTATATTCTGAATTATTGAAAGCACATTTTTTAATTTTATGCAGTCTTTTTGACATTTACATAATAGGCATGTATCTTCAGTATATTTTCTGAGCAATGTAAAAAAAAATGAGCCAAGTTTAGAAGTTACAGTTATATCATGGATAGCTCAGTTGCTAAAGAATCTGCCTGCAATTAAGGAGACCCTGGTTCAATTCCTGGGTTGGGTAGATCCCAACTAGAGAAGGGATAGGCTACCTACTCCAGTGTTCTTGGGCTTCCCTTGTGGCTCAGCTGGTAAAGAATCCACCTGCGGTGCGGGAGACCTGGGTTTGATCCCTGGGTTGGGAAGATCCCCTGGAGAAGGGAAGGGCTACCCACTCCAGTATTCTGGCCTGAAGGATTCCGTGGACTGTGTAGTCCATGGGGTCGAAAAGAGTCGGACACGGGTGAGCAACTTTCACTTTCACTTTCATCGTAAATATATTTTGGTGGCTGTTGTTCAGTCGCTCAGTCATGTCCGACTCTTTGTGACCCCGTGGCCTGCAGCACGCCAGGCTTCCCTGTCTTTCGCTAACTCCCAGAGTTTGCTCAAACTCATGTCCGTTGAGTCGGTGATGCCATCCAACCATCTCATCTTCTGTCGTCCCCTTCTCCTCCTGCCTTCAATCTTTCCCAGCATCAGGGTCTTTTCCAGTGAGTCAGCTCTTCGCATCAGGTGGCCAAAGTACTGGAGTTTCAGCTTCAGCATCAGTCCTTCCAGTGAATATTGAGGGTGGATTTCCTTTAGGATTGACTGGATTTACCTGTCTATTCCAACACCACAGTTCAAAAACATCAGTTCTTTGGCTGTCAGCCTTCTTTATGGTCCAACTCTCACATCTGTACATGACTGCTGGAAAAACCATCTTTGACTGGACAGACCTTTGTGCGGCAAAGTAATGTCTCTGCTTTTTAAAATGCTGTCTAGGTTTGTTATAGCTTTTCTTCCAAGAAGCAAGTGTCTTTTAATTTCAGTAGTATCCTCCAGCTGAAAGTGAAAGTGTTAGTCACTCAGTTGTGTCCAACTCTTGTGACCCCGTGGACTGTAGCCCGCCAGGCTCCTCTGTCCATGGAACTCTCCAGGTAAGAATACTGGAGTGGGTTGCCATTCCCTTTTCCAGGTAGCAGAGTACAATTGGTAAGAAAAATATTACAAAATAACTTTTAATGGATGTGAGTTCTTTAACTAGATACTACTTTTTGAAGTTTCATGACCCACTCTTTCCTTTGCATTTGACAAAATTGAGCCTATTGATCAGGTCTGTGATGGCCCAGAGGCTCAGGGCCCTCCCTTTGTCTGCCGTTCAAGGCCCTTGTAAGGGGCTGTGTCTTCCTTTACTTTTCTCCTAAGCTTTGGCCTCAATTCAGAGAATTTTGCCTGAGGCTCCAAATGTCCTGAGCTCCTCAGGCTTCCAAACCCTCATTTCAGTGTTCTTCCTTCCTGGCAGTGCTTCTATCTGTCTGGCTTCTAACAGCCATCTAGTTTCTTCATGACCCTTTAAGATGTGGTTCATTCTACCCTTCCTTTCTATGAACTGATTGTATTTCCTTTCCTTAACACATTTCTTTTCCCTCTTTCTACATTATTTATTATAGTTCTTATATTATTATTTTTACTCACATCCAGTTCAGTCGCTCAGTCGTGTCCGACTCTTTGCGAACCCCATGGACTGCAGCATGCCAGGCCTCCCTGTCCATCACCGACTCCCAGAGCTTGCTCAGACCCATGTCTGTTGAGTCGGTGATGCCATCCAACCATCTCGTCCTCTGTCATCCCCTTTTCCTCCTGCCTTCAGTCTTTCCCAGCTTCAGGGTCTTTTCCAATGTGTTGGATCTTCGCATCAGGTGGCCAAAGTATTGGAGCTTCAGCTTCAGCCTCAATCCTTCCAATGAATATTCAGGACTGTTTTCCTTTAGGATGGACTGGTTTGATCTCCTTGCAGTCCAAGGGACTCTGAATTACATTAATTGACGCTTACCTACATTAATGGTTTTGACTCTTGCTTACATTAATGATTTTTTAATTGCTATTAAGACAACTGACCATTTAGTGCCTGCTGGATACCAGGCATTGATGGGCCCTTTATATTAACTCTTTCACTTAATCTTTATAAGCCATCAAAATATCACCCCTTTCATTTTGAAGATAAGAAAAATGATGCTCATGGAGATTAAAAGCCGTCGCTGAAGTGCCCAGCTGATGGCGAGCAAGGCCTGTGTCTGCCCCTGCTCTTCCCACCATCCTGCTCGCCAGCTAGTGAGGAGCGTTTCCACTCCATGCTGCCTCTGTCTCATGCCGTGCACTCCTTGAGATCAATCTTCTGAACCTAACATTTCCTCTAAATGAAGATACATGGGAGACTCTCGGTACTTGTCTACGTGAAGACTGAGTCTCAGGAATATCCTTGGGAGGTGCGGATGGTGTAGGCATCTCACGGAGCGCGTGTGAGTTGGGGAGGCAGTGTGTTTCCCCCTGCCCTTTAAGCCCATGCGTGGCTCGGTCCCCCTGGGGTGATGGCCTCCCCTCGAACCGCTCCTTCCTCTTCTCTCTGCACTCAGCTGGGGATCCAGCTGGTTGTGGCAGTGAACGAAAGCCCTCAGGAGGACCTGAATGTTCACTTTCAAACGCACGTGCTGAATGCCGCCCCAGAGTAACCGGTTTAAGAATGAAGCACTTGGAACGTCCTAGTGACTGCACTTAATTTGTTGTCGCTCTTCTCCTCTGGCCTAACTTACCCTCTCTAAATGGTGCTCTGGCATGGCTGACAACTGTCCTTAGTTGCAGAGAAAATCTTAAAACTCCTTCAAGTTTTTGGAAAGTGATTTCAGCAAAATAATGGATATTTGGCTGGTTTTGGATTTTTTTTGGCCAGCAGCAGGTGTAGCTACTTTTAAGAATTCAGAACTGGAAGGTCAAACTAATACGCTAAATAAATGGAAGAAAAGTGATGAGGGGCACAGACTCTAGAATAGTCTGAATCCTCACGCCGTGACTAGGCAGTTACATGACTTTGGACTGATAACCTCTTAGTGCTTTTGTTTCCTCATGTGTTTAAAAAAAAAAGACAATAATCCTTCATGGGTGGTTTAGAGGATAAAATGAGTTCATGTATGTTAGTTACTGGAACAGTGCCTGGCATGTGATTGATGCTCTATTATTAGCTGTGATCATTAAACACAATATATGAGAAGCAGAAAATTTGGTAAGGAATATTCCCTCAACATAACTAAAATAGAGCACCCTCTGCTGATCCCCCAAAGAGAAGTGTTGTTATAAACTTGAGAGTTCTTTTAAATGATTGCACTAAATAAGGGGCATCATGTGACCTATTAAAAATAAGTCAAATTTTCGACCAACAGGTAGTGCTAAAGAATTGTGTAATGAGTTAAAATACGGCTCAGTATATTCAAAAGCATATACTTTATTACCCCAAGAGCATAGAGATAATACTTAAATGTGTTGCTTTGAATATTTAGGATGATGTCATTTGTTTCAAACACCCAAGCTTTTCTGGGCTTCCATGAGTCTTGCTAATGGACAAAAAGGAAATTCTTTTTAAAAGAAAGATGAACTGAAGTAATCTGGGCCCCTGTTTGACAAGTAGGAGAAGCGTTGGGACAGTTGACAAAAAATGCCATGTAACCTGAAAAATCTTTTATCACTGTTTTCTGTGAGAACCTTAACTATGTTTTTAAGATTTCCCATGGGAGAACTGGTGGCAAAATCTTTGGGAGATTTTAAAATGTTAATGTACCATCATTACGCAGACATTTTTGCTCAGCTTGTTTATAAATCTTACCTAACAGTGACATTACACAGCAAGTCTAAGTGCGTCAAGGAACTGAGTCAGTACTGTGTTGACACTTTGGATTTTACTTCACATTTTTGTACAGTTTCATTCTTCCTGACACCTTCGTTTTTTTTTCCAGCATGAACTTTCACGAAGTCATGCACATTCTTAGAGCATAAAGATCTGTGTCTTTGTATAGGTCTGTGTCTTAAGTATTTCCTTATTCTGTGACATTTCCTACTGTGGAGAACAGTCTAGAACTTGAAACATATCTATTCTTAAAAACAAACTAAGCAGAAATGTTACATTAATTTAACAATGATAATTTCTCTGAAGTGGAACATAATAGAAGGGTAGGAAAAACAGGCCCATTTCATCCATATCTTACCTGTGCCTTAATTATCCTGTAAAAATAACTCAAATAGTAGCTGCTGCTGCTAAGTCGCTTCAGTCGTGTCCGACTCTGTGCGACCCCAGAGACAGCAGCCCACTAGGCTCCCCCGTCCCTAGGATTCTCCAGGCAAGAACGCTGGAGTGGGTTGCCATTATTCTGTGCCTCCACCGGACTGTATATCGTTTACTTACTTACTTCTGTCAATGAGCCATGTAATTAAAAAGCATGAATTGTATTATAGATAAGTATTTCTCAGTTACATAAATCTTTGTCCCTAAGTAGGGTGATCGGCTTAACTTTAATACTTAGCTCTATCTGCACAGATAATTGCTGGATATCAGGACGTGTTCCAAACTTGAACTTCTAGCCTGTGTTAGTATCCGCAGGCGACCTTCAGCCCTGTACCCTCCCCTGTGCTCGAGGCCCCGCCCAGGCTGAGCTGGCTGGTGCTCTTTCCAGAGGAAAGTTGCCCTTGGCTGAATGGGTGGCCCCTCACCAGGCGCTCCGTCTTCCCCTCCACGCTCACTCCCAGAAGATCAGCAGCCGACCCACACAGGCTGCAGGAAGCTCGCCTCCTCACCCCAAGGCGGGGTGGCCTCGGCTGCAAGACTTGAGCTTTCCCACGGGTTCAGGCTGAAGCCACATTCTCGCCTGCTTTCTTCCCCTGCCATCTCCTGTTCCCCTTGGCACCTATCTCCTGAGAACTCTCTGCCAAAAAACCACTCGAACAAGATTCCCCATCTCAGTCGTGGCGCAGAAGCCAAGCCAAGACATACGCCAGAACTGAGTTTATCAGATTCTTCTTAAATCTGGATTTTGTTCTGTATTCCTGATCTTTAATAAACAATAGCATCTTCTGATCCTCGAGCTAGAAATCCAAAAGTCATCTTTCACCCTTGCTCATCTTTTTCTTGTATACCTGTGGTCCTTACACTTTTTGTCTCCAAATGTCTCGACGCTCTTAAAAATTGTCAAGGACATCAAAGAACTTCTGTGTATGTCAGTGTATCACTATTTACCATATTACAAATGAAAACTGGATGTATGTTAAATATTTATTATTTTATTAATTAATGTATGTTAAATAATTTAATATTAAAAATAATTTATTATAAAACAATACAGACAAAATAATTTAAAAAGGAGAAAAAATAATTTGAAAAAATGAAAAAATAAAAATGCAAACCTACTAAAGATAAGCATAAAACATGTTTTCATAAAAATAACTACATTTCTAAGCAACTTAGAAGAATGGCACTATTTTACACTTTTCCAAATCTCTTTACTGTCTGGCTTAAAGGAAATCGGCTCGATTCTTATATTTGATTCTGCCTTCAGTTTGTTGCACTATCACAAATTATGAAGCCTTTGGAAATCTCTGTCGAATCTCATAAGAAAATGAAAGTGAAAAGAGCAGATAACATCTTAGCACTATTATGAAAACAGTCTTAACGTCACAGATCCTATGAAAAGATCAGCGTCCCTGGACCAGCGTTGAGAACCACTACTATGTATCAATTGACAAACAAGTCCTTTTGAATTTGCCATGAAATGTTTAGTAGCGTCATTAACCACACAAACTTCAGACGTTCACACCCTGGGTGAATCTGCTTAAACTCTGCTTCTTCATCTGTAAAATGTAATAATAATCACAGCTTATTGTACTTTTACAGATTCTATGACTTGGAATACATAAAATACTTCACATAGTCTAGGATATCCAGAAATAGGGTAATTTAGAGGTCGAGAGCATAAAGTGAATCCTGTTTCTAACACTCAACAATGTGTGCAGTTTTGAACCAGTTACTTTATGTTTTAAGTTTTGCTGTTGTTGTTCAGCCATATCCAGCTCTTTGCAGCCCCGTGGACTGTAGCCCGCCAGGCTCCTCTGTCCCTGGGGTTCTCCAGGCAAGAGTACCGAAGTGAGTATCCATTTCCTTCTCCAGGGGATCTTCCCCACCCAGGGATCAAGCCTGCATCTCCTGCATTGGCAGGTGGATTCCTTACCGCTGAGCCACCAGGGAAGCCCGTGTTTTAGTTTCATCATGTGTAAAGTATGATGATAATGAGCTTGAGATTTGCATGAGTTAATATGTGTTAAGTGTCTTACAACAGTGCCTGGTAATAGTAAGTGTCACGCACTCCTTCGCTACTGTATTACTGTTAGTCGTCATTAGTGTCCTATAAACGTTAGGTAATGGAAGTCATTACTGTTTCTTTCTTTCTGGGGCCTGTTCGTCTCTCCTTGCCTGATTTATTTTGCACTGTTAATTGATCTGCCTGTTCCCATAGTTTCCTCTTCCCCACAAACTCTCCATTCTGAGGCACAGGCACAGTCTCATCACATCGTTTCGTACACACGTCTCTGAGCTGCCTGAAGTCTCCGAGGAGAGAACTGACGTCCTGGGATGTGGCCCAGGCCTTCTCCAGGCTGGCCGCCTGCCCTTCCTCCTGTTCTGGTTGTTTCTGTTACTTGTGTCCAGCGGCCCCTAGGCCTCAGCTGATCTCTCCTTACCCCACTCTGGAGCTTTCTCTCCAGATACACCGGGCACGTTGTGTCCACGTCTGTCCTCTCTCAGGACCGTCTTTTCTCTCTGTGATTCACAAAGCTTCCGTTCATGTTCAAAACCAGCTCACCTTCCGCTGTGAAGTCACAGAAGGCTCCTCAGGAGATCTTTCCCACTGCAGGTGTGAACTGGGAGTTTGGGGGCCAACACGGGACATGGAGTCACTTTACTCGGAGCAAGACAATGTTTGAGGCACCACTCAATCCTAGTCCCAATCTCTAGTCAGATTGTAAATAAACCAGAAGATCCTAAGGAGTGCTCCTTCTTACCATGCCATCCAGCTCAACCTGGATTGAAAGGAATTCCCCCCAGTTTCACAGGGTACCCCCCAGAGGAGACAGCAGCTGAGACTCGCGTGTATTTACACACACAGCCTTAGAGCACTGTGAATCTTATTTTTCTTTCTCCAAGAGAAAATTCTACGATGTGCCAGGGCTTTGTCTTCTTGGTGATCATTAAGATGAGATGGCCGGATGGCATCACTGACTCGATAGACATGAGTTTAAGTAAACTCCGGGAGTTGGTGATGGACAGGGAGGCCTGGTGTGCTGCAGTCCATGGGGTCGCAAAGAGTCAGACACAACTGAGTGACTGAACTGAACTGAAGATTCTTAGTGACTGAGCTGTTGACTAGGTGAAGGTTCATTGGAAGCTTTTACCGTGATTGGTGTCTTCAGAGATGCGTGGACAGCAAACCAGAGCTTTTTCCCTGCTGCTTCCCCTGAGAGATTGCAAGCGTTTGCTAGGAGATTAGTGAGGACAGAGTCCTTCCAGGTAATTCATGTTGGCTGATGACTAGGCTTCAACAGTACATGAACCGTGAACTTCCAGATGTTCAAGCTGGTTTTAGAAAAGGCAGAGCAACCAGAGATCAAATTGCCAACATCCGTTGGATCGTCGAAAAAGCAAGAAAATTCCAGAAGAACATCTGCTTCATTGACTATGTTGAAGCCTTTGACTGTGTGAATCACAACAAACTGTGGAAAATTCTTCAAGAGATGGGAATACCAGACCACCTTACCTGCCTCCTGAGAAATCTGTATGCAGGTCAAGAAGCAACAGTTAGAACCGGACATGGAACAACGGATGGTTCCAAACTGGGAAAGGAGTACGTCAGGGCCACCCTCTGCTCCTTCCAATCAGAAGAAATGCTAGCCCGCAACATCGGAAGTCTGAGATTTTCAGCTGGAGGTTGAGCTTTGTGTTTGAATTGAAGACTGCTTCATTGTTACAATCTTTAGACATTATAGATGGTAATAAAATCTCACATGTTTGAGGGAATATCCATCAAATAAAAACCAAGATTATGAATCATACTGGTTTCTTTGCGATAGAGTGATATAGTTGGAACTGCCGTTAGAGGCAGTGATTTTAAAATTTATATTTGCTTTTGCGAAGATAATATATCATACAAAGCAGGCTTTATCTGACTTGCTATTTCATTTGTTTGCTTTTAAGGCATTTATTGGGCCCCAGATAACTAGGTATATTCCTGATAATGGGGATTCAAAAACCACAGATCTTTAACAGGGTTGCTTATTTGTTGTTTTTTTTTTTCTCATTAGGTTGTAAGTTCTATGATAGTGGCAAGTAGAGTATATTTTGATTATCCAAAATATATTTATGTAAATTAATCCAGTTAAAAAAATCATTCTATAGTATTTAAGAATGGCAACAATTAATATGAAAATGTATATTGTCAGTGTTACTATGGATCATCAGTTGATGACTGGTGGTAGGTGGCACCTATTAATAGGTTATTGATTTGTCTTCAGTGATTCTCAGCTTGAATTTTGTTTTCTTGCCTCTGGAGCGGTGCTGTCCAGGACGACTTCCTGTGATAAAGGAAGTGCTCTGTGTCTGTCCTGTCTGTTACAGTGGCCACCAGCCCCTCGTGGCCACTGAACACTTCAGATGCGGCTGGTGTGGCTGAGGAACTGACTTCCTGTTTTAATGTTAATAAACTTAGATGTAAATAGCACTGTATGTGACTAAGGGGTGCTGTGCGGAGCGGCGCGCGTCCACAGTGTCAGTAACTTCCGGCAGAGTGGCAGCAGCTGGATTTCACAGACGGCTAGTCCCATCATTTTATTCGTGCAAGAACCAGTTTACAAATTTTACTTACAGATACCTGTAATCAAGACATTAATTCTTCCTTAAAATTAAATGATAATTAATATTTTCTAAAGTTCTATAAGAAAGTGAATGAACAAGCTCACTTCTTTCCTTTTTATTGCAGTGTGTTGATTGCTACAGGACTGACTTACTATAAGGACCAAATCATGGACCCTAATGTCTGTTTTCACTTTGATCATAAAGTTCAGTCGCTTTTCCTCATCTGTGTGAGCAGGCTGTGGAGGGCAGCAGCAAGAGGCAGGGGTCCACCAGTGAGGGGTGCTTTCTGGGCTCACGTATGGGAATACGTGGAGGTGTGTTTGGAATTAAAGTCCTTGTGATTTGGAGGAGGGGCATCTAGCGGAGCCTGAGACTTGTGACTCTTGCAGCTGTGGATACTTAGCAAACAGAGTAAGTTCAGGCAGCTAGACTCCCTAGGACTTAATCTACAAAGTATCCAGTCAGAATTGCTTTTGTAATCACGAAGAGAATGTGATTGATAGACCTTTCAATTAATTTTAAAGGAAATTTTTTTCAGGGCTTTCTCTTGTGGCTCAGTTGGTAAACAGTCCACCTGGACTACAGGAGACCCAGGTTCAGTTCCTGGGAAGGAAAGATCCCCTGGAGAGGGGAATGGCAACCCACTCCAGTATTCTTGCCTGGAGAAGCCCATGGACAGAGGAGCCTGGTGGGCTACAGTCCATGGGGTCACAAAGAGTCAGACACAATTTAGCAACTAAACCACCAAAAAGAAATTAATGATCATAATATAAGTGGCAAAAATCATGCTGCAGTTTTTAGAGTAAGAATGTTTTCTAGTCAAGATGAAATATAATTGTTGGGCTTTTTCAAATGTGCCATATTTAATATTTGTAATCAATCTGATGGTCTTAAATCTTTGTTTTTAGGGAATTTATTCTTAACTTTGAGAGTGTGAAAGTCAGCATTTTTAAGAGCCTAAAGGATTCTTGATTAGGAAGCTACAGCAGAAGCTTATGGGTTGAGGAGTATTTCTACCAGCCCCAATTCCACCAGTATGTGTCAGGGCCTGCCCCCCCTCGACACTCAAGCTTCTGGAAGCTGGCTTGTCTTACATGCTCTCGTGCCTCCTTAGATAGACTGGTTTGCTCTGACACCCCCCACATTCTTTGTTTCTACCCAGGGTGAGCCCATCACGTTCTGCGAGGAAAGTTTCGTAAAGCACCGTTCAAGTGTCATGAAACAGTTCTTGGAAACCGCAGTCAACCTCCAGCTTTTTAAGCAGGTAAGAGTGCGCCTCCACGTTTTGTTCTGTAACTCGAGTGTGTCAGAGACTTGTAACACGTTTTTGTCACTGTAAACTTACGTCTAAACTTTGCTATTAGAAACTTCCTCAAGGAAAACTGCTCAACTGATGGTCTCACAGAGCAGAACTACCTATGCACAGCGGGAAAAGCGGTGACTAGTTATGTTTGACTAGGCATCTTAGAAGGACTTATCTTAGTTCGGTTAGATTGATACCACTTGGTAAACAAACCAAGTTTTTTATAGGACCATCCCAATGTAATCCGGTTTATAAAAAATGATTCCTAAATATGTAAGTTTTTAAGCTTTGTAAGGGGCTTCCCGGGAAGGGGCTAAGATGGTAAAGAGTCTGCCTGCAATGCAGGAGCCCCAGGTTCAATCTCTGTGTCAGGAAGATGCCCTGGAGAAGGGAGTGGCTACCCACTTCAGTATTCTTGCCTGGAGAATTCCATGGAGAGAAGACTTTCCACAATCACAAATTCAAAATTCAGAAAAAAGTTGTAGTTCTACTGTGTGTCTTGATTTCTGGCCCAGAAAATATAATTGTCATTGCAAAAAGCAGCATCCTAACATCAGAATTCCAAAGTTTAGATGCAGTGTTTCTTTTATCCTATTGTGTGATCATGACAAGTCTCTTAATTTAGGCTGGCCGTAGTTTCTGTTTATGTTATTTGAATTAAGTTAACACTTACTTTTCTTATTCCACATGACAATTTTAAGTGTAAAGTCAGTTATATGAATTCAACATTTAATGAAGAGTGTGTCGTCTACTGTGCACAGGGCCAGAACGAAGACCTGAGTGAAAACTCAGTGATGCCCTTGAGAAACGGACAAGCTAAGAGAAATGCTTATTGCTGTTAAGAGGAAAGAGACCTAGTAACAGAATAAGCGTCAAATCAGCATGGTGAAAAATCCGATACTGTTTATCTGTATTCTGAAGTAATTTTAAAAAATGATCTGAGTTAGGAAAATGCTCTATGGGCCATATACCTACCTGCCTTCCAAAATGTGAAGAAAGGTTAGACTTATCCAGTAGACCTCTTTAAGGAGCCAAGTGAAGCAGGTTGGGTGGGTTTCCGGACCAGAGGTGTCTTGTGTGAATTTCCAAGGATGGAGTGGGTTCACTTTGGAGCTCTGTGTCCCTGGCGGGCTCCGGTACAAGTGGGATTCCTTCCCCAGATGAGAGCAGGACCGAGGGATGGTGTGTCAGCGCTGAAGTGTGCACAGCCCAGGGCAGCCCCAGGCTGGCATCCAGTGCGTTACTGGTAAGCTCCCATGCCCTTCCTGTGTTCTGTCACGAGGAGACAGCTAACCTCCCGTTGTCAAATCTGAGTTGTGAGGCTCAGGTTACGTGGGGGTCCAGGACTGAGTGGATGGTTGGGATAGCATTTCGCTTCCCTTTGACCGTGAGATTCTGTAGCTAGTCTTATCATTTGATAAAGCTCACACATGGTTTGTTTTTTTTTTAACATAACTACAAAAAGCATATATATACATATATATGGAGTCAGGTCGAGTTGGGTGAGACCTTGGCTTTGCTACTCAATAGCTTTCTACTCATAAGTGTCTGTTTCTTTCTCTGTAAAACAGCAGTACTGTCCCTGCCGGACAGGCTGTGACAGTTTACGTGACTTAACACCCGTGCCCTGTCGACTGGGCAGCACACACAACTTTGTGGAAGCTCACAAACATTAGTGTCGGCCTCACCCTGAGAGCAGCTACATTAACAAAATGCACATCTATGCGGGGTTACGTTATGTCAAGGTAGAGAATGAACTTGTGGACGTGAAGAGGGAGCGGGGCGAACAGGGAGAGCAGCACTGACGTGCAAACACCACTGCGCGTGGGACAGCTGGCTGGTGGGCAGGTGCTCCGTGCTGACCGCGGGGTGGGGCCTGGCCAGAGGGGGCGGACCATGGACACTTGCAGCTGATTCACTCCACCTCCAGCAGAAACCAGCACAGCGTTGTATAGCGACTATATTTAACTAAAACAATGAATTAAAAAATAAAGTATAATTTTATCAAAAAGGCTGAATGTAAAATATGAAAACGGTCATTCAATGTAGAACCAATTATAGAACAGCTTAGTAGTTTCACATACACAAATAGACTGCGTTCTTGAAATTGATACTGTTTCATGAACCATTCGAAAGTGATGCTTGAAGGTGCCGCTGAAGGACCTGAGGCTCTGTTGAGAGCATCACGGAGCCGTACAGGTGAGCTGAGCGCAGGCTCGGCCGTGCTAAGAGGCACTGACGGGGCAGGGCCGCATGCCGTGGAGTGTGTCAGGGGCGTGGGTCTCCTGCTCACGTTCTTACCACAAACAGCCAGGAGCACAGAGGGACACGCGGGAAGCTCTTCTAGGTGATGGACATGTTTATTTACACCTGGTTTGTGGTGATGGTAACAGGACTGTATACCTCTGCCCAAACTCCAAATTGTCTGCAGTAATTGTGTGCAGGTTTCTGTATACTAATTACATTTGGCTAAAGGTTGGGGGTGGGGGTGGAAAGGGAAAGCAAAAGCCGGAATCAGTTGGTTAAAAAAAAATAATCAACATAGATGAATTCTCAAAGACACGACTGATGTTTCTGAACAAATATGAGACTGTTTAGTACAGATGATCCATGTTCCTGACTGTGAGTTTCTGACCCGCTGTGGGTCAAGAACCACACATCCTCTCTTTGTTTGACAATTCTTATGCTACAAAAGTGAGAGACCGTGAACCCAGGAGAGAAGCATATAATTTGAAGGTAAGAGTTAGAGTTGGCTCTTATTCCTGATGACACAGCAGGGAAGGATCCGGTGCTCACTTCTGTACGTTTTTTGTGTGTGTGTGAAGTTGCTCAGTCATGTCTGACTCTTTGAGATCCCGTGGACTATAGCCTACCAGGCTCCTCTGTCCATGGAATTTTCCAGGCAAGAATACTGGAGTGGGTTGCCATTTCCTCCTCCAGGGGCATCTTCCTGACCCAGGGATCAAACCCAGGTCTCCCACATTGCAGGTAGATGCTTTACTGTCTGAGCCACCAGGGTTGTGTACTGGAACAACTTAAAATGCAGGATTTGCAAAACGCCTTGTGGTGAGGATCACAGGAGACAAAGCCCTAGTGCTTGTTCTCCAAGATGAGAAGTGTGGTGGGAGATTCAGCTCTTGAAATCAGGGAAGACTTGGTATAAAGCTAAACCAAAAATAAAAGTGTGCCTTCCTTCAAACACTTGCAGGGGCTTGTGCCTCGAAAGCTCTGGAACTGGGAGGAGAGGAAGGAGCTCTGCAGAGAAGTTACCATGCACCAGTGTGCACAGGAGTCCAAAGCCTGAATTAATAATGTCTGGTTTGGTCTGACCAAACTCAAGTGTAAGGTGATCCTAAACTGTAGGTGTCCTCAGGCCCCTAGCAGAAGCAAGCACACACCCTCCTTGAGGAGCCACCCCGCTTCATCCAGGCGTCGGAGAGTTCTCCCAGCTGCGATCCCGAAGAGGAGGTGCACTGCTAACAGTCACCACACATAGGGAGACAGATCCTACGCCAGAAACAGCGGACAGAAACGAACTTGCAAAGATTTCAAGTACTGGAATTATCAGAAGTACGATATAAAATAGCTGTGCTTAAGATGTTCAAATAAGTAGAAGAGGCTTTAAAAATGTTCAGGACATAAAAACTTTAAAGAATGTGAAGACAGTTTTAAGAATATAGCAAATAAACTTCCGGTAAGGAAGCATGTAATTCACGTGAAAGGAAATTGATGTGTTTCATAGCCAATCAGATCTAATGGAAGAGAGATTTGCTGAACTGGAAGATATATCTGAAAAATTATCCAGATTTTAGTACACAGCTCTGAAGAAACAGAAAGTGTAAGAGACTCAAAGGGTGGAGTGGACATGCCTGCAGTCCACACGCTCAGTTATAAACAGAGAGGACAGGACGTGGAGGAGAGACCACATTGGAAGGACGGGGCTGGAGCGTGACAGGCACGCTTCATCTGTTCAGGAAGTCCCGCATCCCCAGACTGAGGAGATGCGGAGAAATCTATACCTGCACAGCTTATTCAGCTCTAAAGTATTCAATAAAGAGGGATTTTTCTTAATTGAAAGAATTTTTTAAAAAATTCTTTAGAAAGAATACCTAGAATCCTTGGCCTACTAAAATAACTTTTAATTATAATAGAGCTGTGAATACATTTCCCTGCAAAAGCGGAGCTTGCCCTCTCTGTTGCCTTTAGTGGTATGTCCACATGTCAAAGCTGTGGCCCCCTGTTATTTAATCACATAGCATCACCAACTCAATGGACATGAATTCGAGCAAACTCCAGGAGATAGCGTTGGATGGAGGAGCCTAACGTGCTGCAGTCCATGGGGTTGCAAAGAGTCAGACAAGACTTAGCGTCTGAACAACAGCAGCAGCAAATCTAGGTGTTGCTGTGAAGATATTTCTGCGTATGTAGTTTAAACTCATAATCACTTGGCTTTAAATAAGGACGATTATCCTACGTAAGCTGGGTAGGCCTGTCAGAATCGGATGGAAGGCTTATAAAACAGGACCAAGGTTTTCCTGAAAGAGGGGAGTTCTGTCTGTGAGCGGCAGCATTGGCCCCTGCCTATAGACCCACTTGCTATGTCTGTCCTTCCTGACTGCCTATCCTACAATATTTGCAACCTACTTAGCCAGCCCTCATAATCATGTCAACCAGGGTCTTACGGTAAATCTCATATGTGTACGTCTGTCTGTCTCATCTCTTACTGGTTCTGCTTCTCTAGTTGAACCTTGACTACCACACCAACAGGAGAAAGACATTCTTAAGGAAGAACTTTAAGAAAGTAATTCAGGGAGAAAATTTTCTTAGCTCTAAGATGGAAAGTCTGAGATGCAAGAAGGAAGGAAGAGCAAAATAAATGGTAAATATGCTTCCCTGGTGGCTCAGATAGTGAAGAGTCTGCCTGCAATGTAGGAGACCTGGATTCAATCCCTGGGTCAGGAAGATCCCCTGGGGAAGGAAATGGCAATCCAGTCCCGTATTCTTGCCTAGAAAACCCCATGGGTGTAGGAGCCTGGCAGGCTGCAGTCCATGGGGTCACAAAGAGTCGGACATGACTGAACACACACAGTACCCACACACAGGAATTAAATTTAACCAGCATTTATAGTATCAGACAGGCAGGTTCTCCCACACATTCAGGAATCAACTGGTTCCAATTCAGATTCCAAAAAATTGCTGTTTTGATTATGGCAAAAGGGAGACACTTCAGTTTTTTTTGTAAGACTGGGATAATCTTGCACTCTAAAATCTAAGATGATGTGAGAAGAAAACATTATAATCCAGGCCCACTTATGACTACAGATATAAAATTTAAAATATTTTTAGCCAATTCTAGCAAGGTTTAAAAAGGTTACTGCTTCATGAGAAGGTTGCCTTTATTCTGGAAATTAAGTGGTAGTTGCACATTAGGAAATCTATGGATGTAATTCACTACATTAACTGATTTTGGGGTAAAATCATTCAGTTCAGTTCAGTTGCTCAGTTGTACCTGACTCTTTGTGACCCCATGGACTGCAGCATGCCAGGCCTCCCTGTCCATCACCAACTCCCAGAGCTTGCTTGAACTCATGTCCACTGAGTCGGTGATGCCATCCAACCACCTCATCCTCTGTCGTCCCCTTCTCCTTCTGCCTTCAGTCTTTCCCAGCATCAGGGTCTTTTCCAGTCAGTTCTTCGAATCAGATGGCCAAGGTACTGGAACTTCCAATGAATATTCAGGACTGATTTCCTTTAGGATTGAGTCCTTTGATCTCCTTGAAGTCCAAGGGACTCTCAAGGGTTCTACAACACCGCAGTTCAAAAGCATCAATTTTTCAGCACTCAGCTTTCTTTATGGTCCAACTCACATCTATACATGACTACTGGAAAAACCATAGCTTTGACTAGATGGACCTTTGTCAGCAAAGTAACGTCTTTGCTCTTTAATATGCTGTGTAGATTGATCATAGCTTTTCTTCCAAGGAGCAAGCATCTTTTAATTTCATGGCTGCAGTCACCATCTGCAGTGATTTTGGAGCTCAAGAAAATAAAGTCTGTCACTGTTTCCATTGTTTCCCCATCTACTTGCCATGAAGTGATAGGACCGGATGCCATGATCTTAGTTTTTTTAATGTTGAGTTTTAAGCCAGCTTTTTCACTCTACTCTTTGACTAAAATCATTAGATCATCTCAACAGATGCAAAAACTGTTCATAATATTCATGGTAAAAGCAAAAATACATGATTAAAGACATTTTCAGTAGACATCATACTTAATATTAAAACATTAATATTTCTCTCTGAGGAAGGTTCTATCTATTAGCATTGGAACTCCTCACAAATGTAATTGAACCAAAAAATATATAAAGATTTAGAAAGTAACACACCAAACTGACTTGTCTTTCATTACTTTGAGTATAAAGACAAGTTATGTAGGACATAAGGAAATAGCTTAATAAATTTGGCTTCATTGAAATTAAGAACTTTGACCATCAAAAGACTTCGTATTTGCAATTCTTTTGAACCACCCAAGAGATTATAGAGTCCACAATATAAAAACCAAACCTCCTGCGTGTTAGTTAAAAGAAAAACAAAAAACCAATGTAATTGTGCACATGACCTGGATAAACACATGCACTTGAAAAACCTGAGTGGCTGATAAAGACATGGAAGATGCTCGGCCGTGTTTATAATCAGAGAACAGCAAGTAAAAACATAATGAAGTATCACCTCACACTCACCAGACTGGCCCAGTTTTAAAAACCTGAAAATCTCAAAATTTGGCAAAGACATGGAGTGAGGGACCAAGTTTCACCTGATAGGAGTAAAAATTTGCACCACTTGTTTGAGAAAACACTTTGGTGCTGAAACTTAAACATACAAATTTCTTTTGACCTAGTGCTTTCACTCTGAATTTGGCAGCAAAGTCATTCGCTAAAATTACTTGTAACGGCAAAATGCTGGTGGTGAACTCACACGCCCATCAGTATTAAGAGAATAAGTGGTTACTTTCCTGCAATAGGGCAGCCGCACGGCAGAGAGATGCGCGAACTGCAGTGAAACTGAGTGTGAGTGAATTCAGGGGGAGGGACACATCGCTGAAGAGGTGATATGATGAGTCCTTTTATGTAATAATGTTCTGTAGCGAGAAGAACTGAGTAATATCTTATTTAGGGAAACATTTTTGTGATAAAGCTGTAAAGAAAGACAAGGAAAGGGTAAGCTGAAAGGATTCTGATCTTTTCTGTAGGGAGGGCATGTTCTGGTAGTTGGTCTTATCATCATGCGCTGAGCTGTTAATTTATAATTTAAATTATGTAAGTGTTGTATAAAAACAAATATGAAAGTGAAAGAAAGTGTTAGTGGCTCAGTTGTGTCTGACTTGTTGAGACCCCGTGCACTGTAGCCCTCCAGGCTCCTCTGTCCATGGAATCCTCCAGGCAAGAATACTGGAGTGGGTCGCCGTTCCCTTCTCCAGGGGATCTTCCTGACCCAGGGATTGAACCCAGATCTCCCGCACCACAGGCAGGATTCTATACTGAGCCACCAGGGAAGCCCCCAAAACATACATACACACATGCAAATATATAGTATATGTATGTGTGTGTATACACATATATACATACATACACACTCTTTATGGATCCACTAGTAATGGGCTGTGTTTTCACTGACAGCTGACTTCTCATCCTCTTCAGGCCCTGGTTGCTGCCTCTGTAACGTGAGTTAGACTGAAGGGTCACTAGGTCTGAGATACCTTTCGGCCCTAACATTCCACGATACCAGGGAATAAACACGGCTTAGATGGATGAGAGTCGGTTCCATTTGGATAAATTCCTCTTCAGATAATGGATTTGGAAGGAATCCCAGAAACTGCTTCTTAAATCCACAGCCCTGGCAGCACCATCTCTAACTTGAAGCTTTACAGAGATTTGAACCATTATTTTTAGGTCTCTTCCTTTTATCTCATATTACACTTAACACAGTAAAGGAAATTATTTTCTTGGGTATTGTTTGTTAAGACCCCTGGAACTAAAGTTGTTTCTGCTCATTTTACTATGCACTTTCCATGGAAGAAGAGCTATGACAAATCTAGACACAATATTAAAAGGCAGAGACATTATTTTGCTGACAGGTCCATATAGTCAAAGCTATGGTTTTTCCAGTAGTCATGTACGGATGTGAGTTGAACCATAAAGAAGACTGAGTGTGAAGAATTGATGCTTTTGAACTGTGGTGTTGGAGAAGACTCTTGAGAGTCCCTTGGACTGCAAGGAGATCCAACCAGTCAATCTTAAAGGAAATCAGTCGTGAATATTCATTGAAAGGACTGAAGCTGAAGCTCCAATACTTTGGCCACCTGATGCACAGAGCTGATTCATTGGTAAAGACCCTGATGCTGGGAAAGATTGAAGGTGGGAGGAGAAGGGGACGACAGAGCATGGAGGGCATCACTGACACAATGGACATGAGTTTGAGTAAACTCTGGGAGTTGGTGGTGGACAGGGAGCCTGGTGAGCTGCAGTCCATGGGGTCACAAAGAGTTGGACACGGCTGAGCGACTGAACAACAGCAAGGACATTCTCGCTTTCCTCTCCTGTTTTCTGGGCAGTGCCTCCAGGGCCCTTGTTCGTTATGCTTTCCTCTGTCTATTCCCCAAATGTCTCTGCACTCAGATTCCACGTCTCTGACTCATGCCAGCTCCTGGGGCTTCCTCACAAGGGACCCTAACTGCGTTAGTTATGTCTGATGAGGGGTCTTGAACACGTCTTTATTCAGATGGTGAAAGTCGCTCAGTTGTGTCCGACTGTTTGTGACCACAGGTACATGTATGAGTGTGTGTATAGTATCTTTGGGTGTGTGTGGGCATATACACACACACTCCCACACATACACGTGTGTCGCCCATTCACATAGATGCATCTTCACATATGAGCCGTCCCGCACCCCTTCTTTTGTAAATTAGTTTTACCCAGTTGCCTAAACCAGAAAATTAGGTGTCATGTTTTCTCACGCCATTATCTCCAGTCTTTCTCACATAGTTGTCTGACTGTGTTCTGTTGATCCTTCTTTCTAAATATCATTCGGCTTTCCCTCTTTCGTTCTCGCCAGCTTCTGTGTCAGTGACTTGTGTTGGGTAAGAGGTTTGTGTTCTTTCACTTGGCCCCTCTTTCAAGCCATCCTCCAGCCTGCTCTGAGAGTGTTCTTTCTGAAAAGCAAATCTTAAGTCTTTCCCCTTGTGTCTAGAATGCCACTCAGACCCTCGCCTGGCACGCAGGAGCCTTTCACCTTCTGGTTTTATTGCTCTGACTTTTTTCTCTACTATGTCTCCAAAGACGCTTACTGCAGCCATTCTGGGCGTTTGCTCTTAGGTCTCTGAAAGTGGTTTCTTGTCTTGATGCTTCTCACGTGAGTTGCAGTAGAGAATAGATAGTGAGAGACTGAGTGATGGTAATTACGAATAAATAAAAATGACATGCGTTGAGTACTGACTCACGCCGGGTACTGTTTCAGTGCTTTAATCTGGGTTCATCTTGGCCGTGGCCACAGCATGGCAGCTTTATTACCGCCGCTTTGCACGTGGTAAACCTTAGCGGTGGGGAGGTGGAGTAACTT
The DNA here is from genome assembly GCF_019320065.1 of Cervus canadensis. NCBI lineage: Eukaryota > Metazoa > Chordata > Mammalia > Artiodactyla > Cervidae > Cervus > Cervus canadensis. The sequence goes on from NC_057398.1 coordinate 4,220,028, forward strand.
GCTGAGCGTGTCCACAGTAGCATGTGGTAAAGTTGGGACTTGGATGTGCTCAGTCATGTCCGACTCTTTGTGACCCCATGGACCCCACTAGGCTCCTCTGTCCATGGCATTTCCCAGGCAACAGTACCAGAGTGGGTGTCCATTTCCTTCTCCAGGGCATCTTCCCAACCCAGGGATTGAGCCCACGTCTCCTGCGGTGGCAGGCGGGTCCTTTACTGCTGAGCCACCGGGGAAGCCTGGGCCTGAGACACAGAGCAGCTGAGACCCACCATCCTCCCAGGGGGGAACGGGGAGTGAAGGCACGCGTGCTGGCCGCCTCGCTGTCTCTGCTGGCCTGCACTGTCTCTCTCCATTTCACGTTACTCAGCTCAGGGGTTCGAGAATATAGTAGACACTTAGTATTGTTAAATAAAGAAACCAGATAAAAACTGCTATTCCTGTTGTAAGGAAGAGGCAGCAACATGTCTTCATGATTTTGGTAGATGAAGAACTTGAAAAATTGAACATAATGGAGCTCATTTGCGAAAATCCTCAAACCGTAGGAGTCCGGTGTTTGTGTGTTTCACGTTGAGCGGCGTCTGTAATTCCCAACCAGAGCCATGCAGTGCTGCAGTGTGTGAGAGTGAGCGTCCTGTGAGACCCTCAGTGCTCTCTGTATTTTGTGCCATGACCCACTTTCTCTGACTTAAGAGGTATTGGACAAAAGCAGTCAAAAGCCAAATATTTTACTTTTATGTTAGTTGGAGACTTTAGAAAGCTTTTAACATAAATAATACATTCTTATACATCTCTCCATTTTCCTGTTAATCTTTTTGGAAAGAAGCATGATGGTTTCTTATTTATGGGATGTCATCTTTAGCCCAGATCAGCACATGCATCACTCGTGCTGAAGAAGAGTCCACCGATCTGGAGCATTAGGAAATAGTTGACGTATGTGTGGATGGGAGATGGTAACTGTATCAAGCACATATTTTATAACATGGAAAAGTAACATTTGCCCTAGAGAAAACGCAGACACTTATTGGTAGAGAGAAGGAGTCTATCAGGAGAGAACTTATTAGGACAAGGAATACATTTTTTGGCATCCTTTGTTAATGAGTTTTGAGTAGCATCCTAAGTGTTGTTTCTCTAAGTGTGGTCCCAGACCTCCTGTAGCAGATTTAGCTGGAAAGTCTATTAAATATGCATGTCCTTGACTCTCACCTTCAAATTTGTGATTTAGGGGGCCTGGACTAAAACTCTGAAATTTACATCATTAATAAAATACCATAAAAATGGGGCTTCTCGACTGGCGCAGTGGTACAAGAATCCGCCTGCTAATGCAGGAGATGCAAGAGATGTGGTTTCAATCCCTGGGTCGGGAAGAGCTCCTGGAAGAGGAAGTGGCAACCCACCCCAGTATTCTGGCCTGGGAAAGCCCATAGACAGAGGAGCCTGGCAGGCTACAGTCCATGGGGTCACAGAAGAGTTAGACATGACTGAGCAACTAAGCATGCACGCGCACACCACCAAGGTATGCACACTATATTTTAGAAACACTCATACAAGTGTTCTTTATTCCTCCTCTCATTCAACAGTATATTTGAGTGTCTGCTCTCCTAGGAAGTGTTCTGGGTGCTGGGTTGTATTGAAGGACAAGACAGAAAAGAATTTCTGATCTTGTGAATTCTATGTTTTTATATGAGGGGGACTGAAAATAAGTTAATTATGTAGTGTGTTCAGAGATGATAAGTACTGTGGGAAAGGAAATAAAACAGGAAAGGAGGATGGTCAGGGGTCAGGGTGGGATTGCAACTTAAAGTAGCTTGAAGTGAAGTGAAAGTTGCTCAGTTGTGTTCAACTCTTTGCAGTCCCATGGACTATAAGGTTCATGGGATTCTCCAGGTCAGAATACTGGAGTGGGTAACCATTGCCTCCTTCCCGGGATCTTCCCAACCCAGGGATCGAATCCAGCTCTCGCGCATTGCAGGCGAATTCTTTACCAGCTGAGCCACCAGGGAAGCCCAGCTAAAGTAGCTTAGTTGGGTTGATTTCAGGGAGAATGTGGCATTTGAGCAGCATCCTATAGGGTAGTCAGACGTGGAAGCAGAAGAAGGATTTCTAAGGCCGTGCTATAATCTGGGTGAGCAGAGATGGCAGTTTGCATCTGGTCCATGGAAGATGTGAGGACTGGTCAGATGTGGATCGTTCTGAAGATAAAGTCAGTGGATGCTCTGAAAGATTTAATGTGAAGTATGAGAGAAAGAGGAGTCAAGAATCCATGGATCCGTGATTCTCAACCAAGAAACTGGCAGGATGTATGTTAATTTTTCTGAAATGGGGAAGACTGTGGAGAGGAGAAATTTTGGGGGAAGAATAAGCATTCAGTTTTGGACATGATGAGTCTGAGACATCTGTTAGATATCCAAATAAGACATTGATCGAGGGGCTTCCTTGGTGGCTCAGACAGTAAAGATTCTGCAGTGCAGGAGACCTGAGTTTGATCCCTGGGTCTGGAAGAGCCCTTGGAGGAGGGAATGGCAACCCACTCTAGCAATTCTGTGGACAGAGGAGCCCGGCAGGATACAGTTCATGGGGTTGCAAAGAGTCAGATAACGACTGGATGACTAACACTTTCTTTCACTTTAGGCACATGGATAAATGAGGCAGAGGCCAAAATTAGACCTAAGATAGGAGTGTGGGGGTCATCAGCGTGTAGATAGATGGTGGTCTTTAGAGTTATTGGACTGGAGACCAAGTGAGATGGCCAGGGGAGTGAGTATAAATGGGAATGACAGGGACGGGGGAGTAGCTGAGGGCAGCCACCAAGGAGGACGGGTGAGTGAGCGCCCCCAGACGCGGGAGAGGGTCCAGCTCCCTATGGGGCCAAGGAGAGAAGGAGGGCCCGGCTCTGTTAGATGCTGGTGACAGGCTGAATCAGGGGAGAACATGGACTCGACCTCTGGGCTCGGTCACGTGGAGATGGGACGCCCCAGCGGGCACAGCGCTGCTGGGGAGGTGAGGGAGCCCATGTGATTGCGGGGTGGGTGAGGAGGGCGTGGGGACGGCAGTACCAGCGGCTCTTCTGAGTGGTCCCCTAAGGAGGCGCATCGACATGGACAGTGCGGGAGAAGACGTGGGGTCAGGAGGAGAACACGAGCTTGTGGGTCTGGGGGCTGTGTCCTCAGCAGAGAGAGGTCAGGCCAGAGGAGCTGGGCTCCACAGAGCGGACAGCGTGCGCAGCTGGAGCGGGGCTGGTGCCTGGAGCTGGCAGAACCCATCCTTCAGGTGTTTGAGATTTTTTTTTTTCTCATCACTGGGATTTGGAAGCAGGGTCATCAGCTGAGAGAGAGTGGGGAGGCGGTTGGACCTTTAAGGGGAGCAGAGATGCGAAGCAGATGGAGAGCGAGTGGGCTGGAGAGGAAAGGGGATGGTCAGGGTGCCATTGAGATGGCAGGTTGTGAATTCAGGAGAGCACCGGCCTCACGCCTGCTCAGTTCATCCCTCCATCCCTGGGCCTCAGTGCGGGCCTGCTGGGTGCACGCTCCCCACCGCCGCCCCGGGAGCTCCCTCTCCTGGGTCCGCTTCCCTGCTTGACCCCGGGCCTGCTGCCTCCCTGCCTTCTAGCCTAGGCTCAGGCGTTGTCTTCATTGTGACGTCTGCCCTGGACCACACTGTCCACACCTGAAAGCTCCTTGTTTGCCCCCCCACCCTCGAGCGCCCCTAGCAGTTCTGTTTTATTTTCCACGCTCATCCCCTTCTGACATATTACGTCACTTATTGCATTTATTATTTCATGCAGTCTGCTCTGCGCCCTGCCCCGCCACCCTCCAACACTAGATGCTTAAATCTTTTGAAGGCTTGAATCTTTGTCTGTTTCACTCATTTCTGGTCTTCACACATCTAAGAAAGAACCCGGCATGTGGTAGATACTCAGTTAAATGTTTATTGAGTGAATGAATGAGTTCATTATCTGGTGGTCATGAAGTTCGAAAGACTTAATCCTGTTGCAAATTATTTCATGTCTGTTGATATATCTCAGAAGGACTGTTGTCCCATCAGTTACTGGTTCTCATGATAAGTTGCTGTGAGTGGTAAATTTTATACCCTTCAGAGTGTTTTTCTATCCCTTATACCATGGTGATCTAATTCAGTACACTTCAGTCATGTGATTACCCAGTCCTTGAAATGGAATAAAAATAATAGTTTATTTCTGCCCCTTCACACCCTTAATTCTCTTGGTTTAGCTTTAAGCTGACCTACCTTATTCCCACTTACTGCAGTCTGTGTTTATATATAGCTACTAACTGAAGGCCTGGCATTTAGCACATGTCTAAGTATCTGATGATTTAATTTATTGTAGCACTTCAGTGTGATTCTCACTAACCCATCAAGATTTACGGAGCCTGTGTAAGAAGAAATAATTAAATTAGAAAACTTATTTTTTTTACCCCAAAGTATTATATAGAAAGGAAATATTAAAGATCTGTAAGAAAGTAGTGTTTTTAAAAGTAATTTTTTTACTGTATTTAAATTTTTATTTACATTTCTAAAGATTTCTGATTTATTAAAAATGTTTTTTCTCTAGCTCTCAAGACTTTGTTATCTTTGTGCTCAAAAAGGGTATCTAGTACATTTTTGAGACTGAGTCGAGGACAGCAGATGATGAGATGGTTAGATGGCATCACTGACTCAATGGACATGAATTTGGACTGGCTCTGGGAGCCGGTGGAGGTCAGAGGAGGCTGGGGCACTGCAGTCCATGGGGTCATAATGAGTTGGACTTAGCAACTGAACAACAGTTTTCTTCAGGCGAAGGAGTGTCAGTCAGTTCAGTCAGTTCAGTCGCTCAGTCATGTCTGACTCTTTGTGACCCCATGGACTGCAGCACACCAGGCTTCCCTGTCCATCACCAGCTCCTGGAGCTTGCTCAAACTCGTCCATAGAGTCAGTGATGCCATCCAACCATCTCATCTTCTGTCGTCCCCTTCTCCTCCCCCTTCAGTCTTTCCCAGCATCAGGGTCTTTTCAAATGAGTCAGTTCTTCACATCAGGTGGCCAAAGTTTTGGAGCTTCAGCTACAGCATCAGTCCTTCCAATGAATATTCAGGACTGATTTCCTTTAGGATGGACTGGTTGGATCTCCTTGCAATCTAAGGGTCTCTCAAGAGTCTTCTCCAACACCGCAATTCAAAAGCATCAATTCTTCAGTGCTCAGCTTTCTTTATAGTCTAACTCTCACATCCATACATGACTACTGGAAAAACCATAGCTTTGACTAGATGGACCTTTGTTGGCAAAGTAATGGTCTTTGATTTTTAATATGCTGTCTAGGTTGGCCATAGCTTTTCCTCCAAGGAGCAAGCATTGTTTAATTTCATGGCTGCAGTCACCATCTGCAGTGATTTCGGAGCCCCCCAAAATAAAGTCTATCACTGTTTCCATTGTTTCCCCATCTATTTGCCGTGAAGTGATGGGGCCAGATGCCATGATCTTAGTTTTCTGAATGTTTAGTGTTAAGCTAACTTTTCCCCTCTCCTCTTTGACTTTCATCAAGAGGCTCTTGTGGGTGTGCAGATTTGTGTGCTGTGTGCACACGTGACCCTGCTACTTTGCTTCAGGGACCAGACTGTCACCCCTGAAGTCAGTGCTCCCCGCTCCTCATTTGGCCCCCTCTCTCCAGGACAACCTTCTTATGAGCTTTTAACTGAAAAATCACATATTTCTCTTAAAATGATAGAAGAATCTTGAAATTTAATCACTGTCATCCTCAGAGATTTGATGTATTGATTGCAATTAAATATTTATAGGACATATGTCTGAACTACTGAAGTCATTAGAACACAGATTAGTAGCACAACTTGTTTTGGATTTTGGGATTAAATGCCAGAAATGGGCTGGGTAGTGAAGTTATCAAAGTATTAAGAGAAACATATACTTTGTCTCTCAGGAAAAATACATTCCCCGTGGTCCACTGGCCTACTGTTCAGATTTAACCTGTGAATCTGATCAGAACATATTTTTTATGTTTTTTTGTAAAGAAGCTTGCCATCCAAGTGTGTCCTTTATGTTTTATTGTATTTTTATAACGTTCATTTTATATTGTGTTTTAAAAGTTGAAGGTGGTGCATGTTCATTTCCATTAGACAGTAGTGCATATTGAACTGCATTTACAACAACATGTAGTTTCTTTAGATTCACTCAATCTCCTATTCAGATAGTTATTTGAAGATAAAGGCACTTCAGAAAACCTTAGTGATGTCAGTATCAAAAAGAGGCAGCAGGAAGCAGTTTTGCTGCTTAATTACATTTATCTTGTAACCTGTTATACCATCTTAAAATCACATCTAAGGATTAACCAGATCCACTTCATGTAATTGTTGATGACTTAGAGGGGATGATGTTATTGCTTTTAAGGAATATATTTATTCTTATTAAATAAATTTTAGCTATTTTTCATAATTAAATTATGGAATGTATACTGTGGAATTAGGCCTGTGAACTTTTTTGAGATTTCTAGTTATAATTTTTAAGTTTTGTGTGGTTATTTAGCATGTTTATTTCCAGGTTTTAATTTTTCCTTTTGGAATAAAAAGCAAAATATTAAGATTTATGTAAAAAGCATTATCTTAAAGCATACTCATGCATTCTTTTAAGAACCTACTTGTAACCTAGTTTTATCTTACATCTGAAGTACCTCCATTGTTATTTACAGTTTCACTTGTTATTGCTTGCCATTCTTAGCTAATTCTACCAAAATGTGTGTCTTGAGTACATGTTTGCTAAGTGATGTGTGTTATGTAGCCTTTGCTTTTCCAGCAAGTAATACTGTTTAGTTTAAAATTATCTCTCTGTCTACAACGGTAGCTACTGTTTTCACCTACTATGAAATTTTCCAGAGTTGTAAGAGTGGTGTGACCACGAACCAACCCCACTTGGGAAACAAAAAAAAGCTGTTATTGAATCAAAAATAGAAAAAGGAGTTTAGAGAACTGTTAGGTTCAGCATTCCTGTCCATTAATATCTCTTTTCAGTTATTCCTGGGGGTCTGCGTTGGTGTGTGTAATATGTATATGTGTGTGTGCACACAATCAACCTTTTAAGAACATTTTCATTAAGTGTGTATGTTGATAAGTGTCAGTCACTAAGAGGATTGTTTGCAAAGTCAGTGATAACATGGGGCATTTTACCAAGTGGTGATTTCTATTGGCTCAAATCACTAGTTTAGTAACACAAAGTAATTAGTCATGCTCAAAAATGCATCATCAGTAAATAGTTTTGAGATTTATCTCTTTTTAGACTTGAACTGTTCCACTCAAACTAAAATGAATGGATTATTTCCAGTAAACACAAAAATGAAAACCTTTTAAAAAGTCTTGTAGTCTTAATCTTTTAAGGCAAATTAAGTCCTTTAAAAGGATGTCTTAGTTTGTTCCATTTGTCAGTAATGTATTACTTTAAATTTATCATCGTGCTTCACCTTATTTTTTCAAAATCCATCACATTAGATCACTTTAGTTTGATTTATCATACTGTGTTGAAAATGTGTGTAAGTCAAATTCTGCAGGCATTTTAAACTACATTAGTTTCAAATTAACTGTTTATTGTATGTAGTAGCAAAGACACCCAGGATTGTAAGCTACTGCTTTTTAGCACAAGATGAAATGAGTAATTCCACACATTATAGTTATTTAACTCTTAAACCATGTGAAGTGTATGTGCTTTAGGATCATTTCTGTGTGTTCCGTTCCTTGGTAAGCATCTATTTCAAGTTACATGTTGGGTGTTAAAGCTGCCTCTACCCAAGGGGCCGTGACCCCTTCTCAGGAAGCGCGGGAGTTGAGGGAGATGGGGAGGGTGGCGTTGGGGAAAGTGGACCCGAGTATTTACCATCTGCTCTGTGCCTGCACCGCGGGCACTCGATGGGGCCGTGTAAGTTTGGAAGGGTGTGGTTGGTGCAGAGGGCTGTGTTAGTCTCAGTGGACAGCCCCGCAGTTCAGTTACGTGTCTGCTGTTTTTCAGATTCTTTTTCCATATGGGTTTATTACACAATATTGAGTAGCGTTCCCTGTGCTATACAGTAGGTCCTTGTTTATTTATGTTATGTATAGTAGTGTGTATCTGTTAATCCCCAATTCCTGATTTATCCATCACCTTTCCCCGTTGGTAACTAACTCTCACAAAACCCCATCAGACGTTTCTGTGTTATTATTCCCATTTTACAGAAGGGGAGACAGTCTCAGAGACGGCAGGCTGCCTGAGATCATAAAGCTAATGAGTGGCAGTGGGAGGCAAGCGCTCAGACCCCAGACTCCACGTTCACTTTAGTTTGTCATCTCGGTACCTCCTCCGCGCCAGGCATAATGCGGGTGTTAAATGGGTCATCTACGGGCCCTGCTCTCAGTTCTCGTTTTTATGAGAGCAGCTCATACTCTTGGCAAAAATGCCATGGCCGTGTCTTTTTAGATTATGTCCATTTAAACTCATTTTACCACGTTTTTGGTCAAAACCATTGTACAGTAATAAGGCAGTTAAACGTCATTTTGAACAGGAACCTGTTGGTTCATCGGCCATTCTTTCCTAGTTTGGGTCTGTGAGAGATTTCCGTCTCAGCGTCTTAACTGCTGACACGCTGTTAGTGGTCTCCAGTTTCTGCCTGGGAATGACACTGACCTCACCCCTCCTCTTGGTTAGTTTTGTCCATGAACCATTTAATCATAAAACCAGGGCAGACCATGAGAGGTTTTTAGAAGTCAAGGTCTCTTATGTTATCTAAACTTCAAATTTATAGGGTGAAAAAATCATGGCTAGGATTAATTAATTCTCTTAAGATGAAGAGGAGCATCTTATGTTAATCCTCAGATCCTCAAGTCTGTTCTTCAGACATCATTGAAGTCTTTCTTATGTTAGCCTTTGGCTCTCATGCCACGGAGCCTTAAAGACAATTCACCATCATCATGAGTGGAGAAACAACAAAACATTTATAGTATCTTTCATAATCTAAGCAACGCATGCGTCTGGTGCCACAGATCAACAATATAAAACTAACCAAGTGCCAGTGATACCTGTGTGTGTAAAGCGTGTCACTGGTTTATGCCTGGAGCTGGTCAACAGAACGATCACCTAAGGATATTTTCCGAAGCCCCGAGATTCCGCTTTGCTGCGTGTGTAGGAGCAGGGTGGAGATGGGGCAGAGCAGATGTTGTGCTGTGTTTTGAAGAGGATCTCTGGGTACTTTTGGTAGCATCAGGTTCCCACCCCCGTCTTTCCTTTCAGAATAGTGAAAAATATTGTTTAAGGTAACCCCGTGTGAGTCAACATGAATTTACCTGAATTTTATTCATATTCATAACCATAGTTTTGATCATTTGGTCAACACATTTGTTGGGAATTGTGAAGTTATATTTGTTTTATTATTAAGTGGTTAGAACTATCTGGTGCTCTTACCCTTTAGGACTAACAGATTAGATCTAGAGTGTTTTATTTTACTGGATGAAGTTAATATTAACCTCTAAGTACTAACATCTAACATTTCTTGGATGCTTCCTGTGTTAAACCTGTGTTAATTTAACATGTGCAGCCGTGTCCTGAAGCAAATACTGAGAACCTTGAGACCTAGGGGTGGATTCAGCCCCCCAGGGCAAGACTCGGCTGGCGGTAGCCTTGTGCAGACCCTCCAAGGGGCTGTGGTCTTTCTGTCCACACTGTTTTATTTATTAATGGAGTTAGGCTGTGCTGTACATTTGTCTAACTAGCTGCTATTTATGGTCCACCTGCCATCTCAGTGGTTTGCATTCTCTTGTTGTGTATCTGTGTTTATACACATATATGTATACCTGAATGTCTGCTGTTAGTACTTTTGGTGTAAGTAAAAATCTAATCTTATGAAGTAAATGACAGTTAACATATTTGACATGTTTTGATTTCAGTTTATCGATGGTCGACTGGCAAAACTAAATGCAGGAAAGGGTTTCTCTGATGCATTTGAAGAAGAGATCACTTCCGGCGGCTTTTGTGGAGGTAAAGACTAGTTCCATTGTGATTATCCGTTTTATGAATAACAGTTATCTATGATTTTTGCACCTGTGTCACATATGTCTACTTTGTAAACTACCGTTTTCTCATAAATATCTGATATCTTCAATACATTTTGTTCATCTTATAAAGAACTATAGTGTTGACTTACTTTGCCTGATATGTTATGCTAGGCATTCAGATGGTCTCATGAGCTGGCAATGGTTTGCTTGGATAGTCTCTTAATATGACTGGAAAAAAATGTCACAGAAATGCAGTTAGTTTGTTCCTCCTGACTGATTTTCTCTGCTAGAGAAATACTAGTGATATTTATCAATACTACTCGAGTAAGAATTAGAGAACTCAGATTGTGGTCCACGTAGTAGCTTTTAACGTAATCCAGAAAGACAGGTCTGAACATGACAACTGCTGTTACATTTTTAAGTAGGAGTGTCTTTATAGGAGTCTATGTTGTTGTGCTTTGCAGGCCCCTGCAGCATTAGGAACAGACTTTTCAGTTTACTGTCCCATGTTCTTACACTTGTCAGTGTGATAAGTGCTCACTTAAAGCAGTGGAAGGAGGCGTCTCATTTTGTATGTGTGACACACATTAGTGACATCCCACTTTTATTTAATATAATTAACTGTAATATAATTGAGCAGTTACATTGTTTGAAATGTCAGTAATTGAAACTGTGTTGTAGTATCTAGGAAATGAATGACTTAGGAACGGGTACTCTGTCCATGATGATCTGGTACCTAGTCCTGACTCTGTACTTCATGATCCAGCACCTGGTCCTGACTCTGTACTTGGTGATCCAGCACCTAGGCCTGATGCTGTACTTGGTGATCCGGCACCTGGTCCTGACTCTGTACTTGGTGATCCGGCACCTAGGCCTGACTCTGTACTTGGTGATCCGGCACCTGGTCCTGACTCTGTACTTGGTGATCCGGCACCTAGGCCTGACGCTGTACTTGGTGATCCGGCACCTGGTCCTGACTCTGTACTTGGTGATCCGGCACCTGGTCCTGACTCTGTACTTGGTGATCCGGCACCTGGTCCTGACGCTGTACTTGGTGATCCGGCACCTGGTCCTGACGCTGTACTTGGTGATCCGGCACCTAGGCCTGACTCTGTACTTGGTGATCCGACACCTAGGCCTGACACTGTACTTGGTGATCCGGCACCTGGTCCTGACTCTGTACTTGGTGATCCGGCACCTGGTCCTGACTCTGTACTTGGTGATCCGGCACCTGGTCCTGACGCTGTACTTGGTGATCCGGCACCTGGTCCTGACGCTGTACTTGGTGATCTGACACCTAGGCCTGACACTGTACTTGGTGATCTGGCACCTAGGCCTGACGCTGTACTTGGTGATCCGGCACCTAGGCCTGACTCTGTACTTGGTGATCCGGCACCTGGTCCTGGTGATCCGACCTAGGCCTGACGCTTTATGGTGATCCGGCACTAGGCCTGACTCGGTACTTGTGATCGCACCTAGCCTGACACCTGTACTTGGTGATCCGGCACCTGGTCCTGACTCTGTACTTGGTGATCCGGCACCTGGTCCTGACTCTGTACTTGGTGATCCGGCACCTGGTCCTGACTCTGTACTTGGTGATCCGGCACCTGGTCCTGACGCTGTACTTGGTGATCCGGCACCTGGTCCTGACGCTGTACTTGGTGATCCGGCACCTGGTCCTGACGCTGTACTTGGTGATCCGGCACCTGGTCCTGACGCTGTACTTGGTGATCCGGCACCTGGTCCTGACGCTGTACTTGGTGATCCGGCACCTAGGCCTGACGCTGTACTTGGTGATCCGGCACCTGGTCCTGACGCTGTACTTGGTGATCTGACACCTAGGCCTGACACTGTACTTGGTGATCGGCACCTAGGCCTGACGCTGTACTTGGTGATCCGGCACCTGGTCCTGACTCTGTACTTGGTGATCCGGCACCTAGGCCTGACTCTGTACTTGGTGATCCGGCACCTGGTCCTGACTCTGTACTTGGTGATCCGGCACCTAGGCCTGACTCTGTACTTGGTGATCCGGCACCTGGTCCTGACGCTGTACTTGGTGATCCGACACCTAGGCCTGACACTGTACTTGGTGATCCGGCACCTGGTCCTGACGCTGTACTTGGTGATCTGACACCTAGGCCTGACACTGTACTTGGTGATCTGGCACCTAGGCCTGACGCTGTACTTGGTGATCCGGCACCTAGGCCTGACTCTGTACTTGGTGATCCGGCACCTGGTCCTGACGCTGTACTTGGTGATCTGACACCTAGGCCTGACACTGTACTTGGTGATCTGGCACCTAGGCCTGATGCTGTACTTGGTGATCCGGCACCTGGTCCTGACTCTGTACTTGGTGATCCGGCACCTGGTCCTGACTCTGTACTTGGTGATCCGGCACCTGGTCCTGACTCTGTACTTGGTGATCTAGTACTTAGTCCTGACTCTGGCAGACAGTTTTGCTTGAAACCTTCAAAGTGTCCTCTTCATTCTTTCAGCCAATATTTGCTGAGTGTTTCCTATGTACCAGATGCTGTTCTAGATTTGGGACAAACTAAATGAATAATCCCCAGTGTGTTCATTTTCAGCTGGTGGTAATAGTGCTTCCCCACCCCCCACCCCCAAGTTATCTATAGGTTTAATTCAGGGGGATGGAAATCTTTAGTCTGTGTGTAAGTAAATAGTTTTTAGAGTTGAGGAATAAAAGGTGAAAAGACAAAGAATAATTAGTACTTATCTACAAATCTCCCAAAATTTAATTTTAATCTTAAATAAAATTTACTTTTGCACCACAAAAACACAAAAACTGTTGCAATCACTTGTTCACTGAAAGAGGTACAGGAGATCTGAGTGACTGTGGACCTCCCTCTGATGCAAGTAGGGTTGCGTTTCATGGAACACTTTCACCTTGGGGGAAAACTTAGTTTCCTTGACCTAGCAAGTGAGCTGAACATGCAGTCCTTCAGAAGCCCCTTGCTTTCCTCAGCTCACGGCAGAAAATTTAGCTTCAATGGAACTTCTGTGTTAAAATAATGCTTTTTTACTTTTCACCTCAGACAAGCAGAATATTGTCAGCTCATGGACAAGTTGCTTGCAGCACCTCCTGAGTATTTACATAACTGCGATCTCATTATTGTTCTGACCCGTGGGGCTGGTATCCCGTATGGAATTGGGGATGACACCGTGTGACAATAATGGGGTGGAACTAAGATCCTTTTGTGTAGTGAAATTCTGTAGTCTGCACCCTTGGTCCACAGACCTCAGTCACAGAGGAGAGCCTCGGTGGCTTTTATGGTGGGAGGAGGGTCACCAGATTTTTTCATGAAAGGTCCTACTGTTTAAAGAATAGAAGAATGTTTATCACCAGTTAGCAGCTGATTTAGAGACTGCTGCACTTTTAGTACAACTTAATGCCAGCTACTTTGTTGTTCTTTCTTAAAATAAAAAAAATGTTTTGAACACTTCTTTTACTTTTGGTGAGCCAGTACTGATCCAAAAGGAAAGCGTTCATTTTAGTAAGTTTGGGGCTTTCCCAGTGGTTAGTGGTAAAGAATCTACTTGTAATGCAGGAGACCTGGGTTTGATCCCTGGGTCAGGAAGATTACCCTGGAGAAGAAAATAGCAACTCACTCCAGTATTCTTGCCTGGAGAATCCCATGGACAGAGGAGCCTGGCAGGCTACAGTCCATGGGGTCACAAAGAGTCAGACAAGACTGAGCAAGTAAAAATCAACAGCAACATTTCAGTAGGTATAGCAAGAAAATACATTGAAAAAATTATGCTTGGTGATCGTGAGATTTTCTAATTGTTACATTTTAGGCTATTATCTTAGAGAGACATAGAGATTCATCTTAGAGGAAATTAAAGCAAAATCATTAAGATTTGAATAGATGAATAATCTAATAAAAATTAGCAGTGTTCTTACTAATGAGATATATGTGTATATAAAGTTCCAAAAAATAGTTCCTAGAAGTCAGCTGAAACATTTTTTATCTGGACTGCTTTTGTGAGAAAGAATAGGTCTGAGGTAGTGAACTGCTCTTCAAAAGTAAACTGTTGTAGCTTTCTCCTTTCTCTCCTAGTTACAATGGAAATGATGATTAATGTTCATGCTTCCTGAATTAGTATGAGGCAGAAGCTCTTCTAAGAGCTCTCCAAATATTATCTCACTTAACCCTCCCAGCACCCCAGGAGGGACTTCGAGCATCCTTATTTTACTGAGGGCACCCACCTCAGTAATTTGCCCAAGGTCACACGTGACTGCCTGGCTTCAAAGCTCTCACTTTAATAACTGTGATATATGCCTTCTTATGATAAGAGATCGTTTTAATTAGAAGGCCTTTAGTAAACAAGAGCAGTACTCAGGGCTTCTCTGCTCTGATGGATAAAAGCAAAATTCCTGTCTCTTTTGATTATCCTTTGAAGATTTTATATATATATATATATAAAACCCTCAGGAAGATCACTATAGGAGAAATCAACAGTCACTGGAGTTAAAGGAATCATTATGTTTCTCTAAGGAAAAATCACTGAGAAACTTTAGACAAGCATCTCATTTCTCCCCCGTCTAGGCCATTAGTGTGGCGGTTTATGCGCTGTTTTTGTTACTGATGCGCATGGTCGTGATGGCATGAATATGTGTGGTGGAGCCCTGGCCTCACTGTGGCTCTGGCTGAAGCACAGAGCAAGGCAGTCCCACACAGAACACGCCTGTTCACGCGGAATCTAGAGCTGTGGTTAAGGGCCATGAACGCATGGAGATTTTCCAAAACTGTTCTCTGTCCCGTGAACCCCTCTGGTCAAAACTGTTCAGGAAATCCATGTTACTCCTGGTCCCTTTTGTGGGACCCTTGTAGAACACTCAGTCTTATCCTGAGAAGAAAGGGAAGAGAATATCGGGAAATACATAAAGAGAAGAATGTCATGGGGTTAAAAGATCATCATAGAGGCCACAAGTAGGACGAAGGAGCCATTAGATAAACACAAATACCAGTCTGTGAAAAGCAGCTCAGGAATATTGAGTCAAGAACATGTTTATTTCCCCCCCCCCATAATTTTTAAAATTGATTTACAATGTTGTATTAGTTTGAGGTATGTAACATAGTGATTCTGTATTTTTATAGATTATACTCCATTTAAAGTTATTATCAGTGAGTTCCCTGGCAGCCTAGTTAGGACTCGACCTTTTCACTCCCAGAGTCACGGGCTTGATCCCTAGTTTGGGATCTAAGATCCCACAAGCCTCACTGCTTGACCAGAATAAGGAAAAAAACCTCTGTACCCTTTTGGGGTTTCCCTGGTGGTTCAGACGGTAACGAATCTGCCTACAATGCAGGGCACCCAGGTTCGATCCCAGGTTTGGGAAGATCCCTTGGAGAAGGGAATGGCAACCTACTCCATTATTCTTGCCTGGAGAATTCCATGGACAGAGGAGCCTGGTGGGCAACAGTCCAGAGACTCTTTGGGGTCACAAAGAGTCAGATACGACTGAGCAACTAACACTTTCTCACTTTCAAAGTTATTTTAAGATATTAGCTGTACATTATACTATATTTTATTTTATACCTAGTAGTTTGGACCTTAATTTTTTTCATTTAAAATCAATGAAAAAAATAGATATTAAAAATCCATGTCTAGTTTTTTAAACTTTAAAAAGCAGACGCATTTTCAGGTTGATTTTATATGGAGTGTGTGGTCACTCTCCCCATCAATAGCGTTTGTTTCTTCATTAGTTCCCCAGCAGAGTCTGGTCAGTCTTGTGTTTATTTAATCCTGTTTCTTTCTTTACTGACTGGTAACCAAAGGAATCCGAAGGGGTGGTAGTAATCATTAGTTTCAGTGGTGTTTTTCTGGCCTCACTGAACAATTTAGACCAATTTACGTTTTTTGATAAGTAACAACAGATTACTGGAATTTAATATATTTGACAAGAAAAACTGCAGAAGTGAGAAACCAAGATATTTTGTCCTTGAATGTGAGAAAATCGCTTGTTTGATTAACAAGAACAATGTTAAGAATTTCCTCAATAATGCTTACTATTTCTACAATCTACTTTAAAAGAAACACTAAGGATTTTTGGTGTGTGTGTGTGTGTTTTTCCCCAGCTTTCAGATTTATTTTTTGAGAAGTAAATTGGCCTTTTAAAACACACATTATCAGAGAATAGAGTGCTTGTCTCACAGATTTTATGGAAATAGGTGTCTTCACTCTTAAAAGCACTAGAATTAAGAGAGACAATTAGCCTTTTAAAATATTTTTTGACAGAAATCTACCTAAGTTGTACCACCTGTTTTCCTATTACCTTAAGCTGCTTCTTCAGGGACTTCCTGTTTGTGCCGAGCCCGTGATTCCACGTTGTTATTCTGAGTGGCTCTCTCTCTCAGCCGTTTCTCCTCAGGGCGGCTCTGAGCGGCCCCCTGCCCTTTGTAGTGTAGCCGCTTCTGAAGTGACGCGGAGGACAGCTCTGTGTGATTTCCCTTATATTGTATTTAGCAACCCCGAAGGACTGATGACCCGAGAATTAAACACCGAGATTCTTCCTCAGCGGCCGTCCTTGTGAGCGCAGGCAGATGATCACCTCAGAGCGCCAGTGTCCCCGCCAGGCGGGCCGTCGTCCTGTCACCAAGGGCAGGCCGTGCTGCCGCGTGCTCCGCTTGCGCCTCGCGCCGCAGCGGCCAGGCACCAGACCGGCCCCGGCCTCCGGCCCCAGGTCGGGCTGGCCTGACCTCTGGCCCGCCGGCCCCAAGCCCCCTGCCCCCTCGTCCACCCGCTTTGCCTGTTTCTTAGTAGAAGGGTGCGACTCAAGAGGCGTAACGTAGATAACGTTTAACAACCTAGGAAGGGCTGAAGATGAGCTTTTACTCCTCACGACTGTCGCTGGAGACACTGACCTTTCTGTAACTACTCTGAGGTTTTACGGCAGTTATTTTCTTTGTGGTTCAGAGGTTTAAAAACACATTTTCTGCAGTGACACGTGTTCCAGGATGCTAGATAGTTATCACAGAGTAGTTGGTGTTTTTCTTTCCATTTTCTTAAATTCATTTTGGGAAATGCAATAAAACACTTTCCAGAATACCATGAATAATAATCAAGTTATAAATATGTGATTTCTACACAACCATTTTTAGTAGAGAAGTAAAAAGTGTATGAACTGATGAGAACTTTGAATATAGAAGAAAACCTGTATGAATAATCTGGATAAAGACATAATGTTTATTTTCTGTTGTTGATAGAATCTCCTTGAGATATAACTGAATAGAATAATTGGGATTTTTTCTCATCATTTTACAAGGGAAGGCTTAAAGTTTTTTTGGTCAGGCCATATACCATCTGAAACTTGTGCCCTTCAAGCACTGCAGATTGTTTTTATATGGTCTATTTTAGATAGATACATTTTGCTATAATCATTTCACAAGGTTAGAAAAATATTATTTTCCCCATATTTATTCTTCCAGAAAAGGTGCAGTGCAGTGCTGTACCTTTTCTGAAAGAATAGAGTAAGAGACATTTTTCAGAATAGTTGTTTCTTGATATTTCTTTGAAATTAGGGAGAGACATTAAGTTCAAGATTGAATCCAGAGCTGGACGTTTTTGGCCTGATGCTGGTTAGGGATGCAGAGGTATCCGCTGGGAAGATACTTGGCCTAAGGACCCTCTGCCCCTGAGTTGTAACAGCAGGGTGACGTGTTTCTTAAGAAGCCAAAACCACACACAGGAGCAGTCTGCTTTGGGCGCCTTTGTACCAGGTGGTCAGCCTCTGAGTAGCCTTTGGAACTTTGTTTTTGTCTTGCAGGAGTATTTAAGGTTTAAACAACCAGGAAGGTAGAGGAAATCTGACTGAAGTCAGTTGATACAAATGTTACTTTAGTTGTGTGGCCTTCTTTTGCCTTTTTTTTTTTTTTTTTTTTTGCCTTCTTATATCATCTTATTGATTAAATGAATTAGCATATTTGGAGCCAAATGTATATGATTGCTGGTTTTACTGAACTGGTCTTGCCGGCATTTGAACTTTCTAATAGCCATGAGGAGCTACTGCCATATCTCCTTGGGTAATACCTTTCTGATTTGGATTTACAACTAGAGAGTATTTTCAGAACATTCTGCAGGTTCATTGCAATAAAGTAAAATTTGCTATCAGTTAATACCTATGTCTAACAACTGTAGAAGAATCTTTTTTGTCCTCAAGATTCTTTATATTTCTAAATTTCCTTCTGGTTTTTTCCTTTCCTTATGTATTTTAAATATTATTTTAAGATAACCCTAATTGTGTAAAAGAGCCAGACTTTTACAAAACACCATAGACATAAATATTGAAAAATCAGTTTAAAAGACATAGGAATTTTGGATATCAAAATGTTATTTTTTCCCCCTCTGAAAGTAGTATTATAATGAAAGAATGCTTTAACATATTATCTTCTTATGTGAGTAAAGAAAAAGTATCTAGTCTTAAAAATGCTAGTTACTATGTTCCTAAGAATTAGAGCATTTATTATTAATACTTCTTACAATGAATTGCTTCTTTTACAACATTGCAGATAAATAAAATTTGCCTGCTAAAATCTTGGAAATAACTAGTTTTTGGTGAATTTGGGTTTATGGATTTATTTTTGATCAGATATTCCTGACATCTTATTTTTATACATTCCAGGGAACTCAAAGTCATATCAGCAATGGGTGCATACAGTCAAGGTAATAATAAACCTTTACAGTTTTTTTTTTTTTTCTTTCACTTTAACGATATGGGAAAATGTTCAGTTCAGGTCTACTGTTTATATCTATGCTGTTTATGGGCAATATTTTAAATGTGTCTATATTTTCTCACACTTTAACATTTTTATTTTTTGCTTATAGTTTGTTGCCTTTTATAAAGAAAATTTTTAAATGAAAAGCTTTTGTCTTTATATTTTTCAAATAAATGGCTTTATTTGAAAAGCATGATTTTGCTGTCACATTATAATATATTCTGGAAGATCTCTCTCTTCTTAGATGGAGTGGTAGGGCTTGATGGGAATGTTATCATTTCTGGTAATGTGCTTTTGTTAACATGATTTTTTTTTTAAACATAACTCTCTCTCACAGATTGCGACTTTATTGCCGAACACTAAAACATTTGAGAAACAGTTGATTGTATATCTTTTTTATTAAGCTTTATATATATGTATATATACTGGTCACATTGCCTACATCTGCCTAAACCACAAAGATGAAAGGATTGTGTTACACCAATTAAAAGAATAGAGGAGAATGTTTACATTTCGTATGGAGTTACTATAGCATATATAAAAGCTTGAAACCATTTAACATGACATAATTTTGTAAGTCTTTCTTTAACCTGTGAGAAAAGCTCTTAATTCTATATCATCAACAATGCTTTGTTCTCAGGACAGTCGGGCCCCAAATCTTTAGGAGCACGTTTCTGTTTTTCCCTTGCAGAAAGGAGGCGCACTGTTCAACACGGCAGTGACCAAAGCAAGCCCTGCTGTGCGAACGGCGTATAAATTTGTGAGTGCTCTTGTGATGTTTAAAAATTCTGTTGATAAAATTTTACAACATTTTCCTAGATGACACACATGTAAATCTAGAATATTTTCTGTTTTCCTTTACATAAATTTAGAGTTAATATTGACCTAAGCAAACTCAGTTATTAAAATTGTATCATTGTCTAGGCAGGGTGTTTCTTTTATATGCTTTAAAAATTGTTCTTTGATTTCAAAGCTGTCAGCAAAATTGTGCCCTCAGATTGAAGCAGTCCACGATGAAGTGACAGTTTTAAAGATTTGTTTCTTTTATTTAGCAGCATACTTTAAATTCTCATTGTGTACTTGAGACTTAACTAGAAAAAAATTTTTAAAAAATATGACAAGCTCTCTTGCCTCAAAGGTCGTCCTTTGACTTTGCAAAGTTAAAACCCCCCATTGATATCTCATGGCTTATAGTAAAACAATAACAACACCAGGAGCTACCACAGCAAGTAAATAATTAACAAAATGGAAGTCTCTCTGCTCTGATCGCCGAGACCCTTCAGACCCGGCCCCTCCCATCCTGGATCATTTCCCTGAGGCCCCCAGCCCTGGTGTCTCCAGGTCTGAGATCCTTCTCGTTCCACGGGTGCAGGACGTTCTCCTCTGTGTCTTCATCCTTCACAATCTGTCCCTGCTGCCAGGGACATCCTTTCCTTGGCTTCTGTCCACCTACTAAATCATCCTACAGGTTTATTTTAGATTAGACATTCAGTCAGTTCAGTTCAGTTCAGTCGCTCAGTCGTGTCCGATTCTTTGCAACTCCATGAATCGTAGCACGCCAGGCCTCCCTGTCCATCACCAACTCCCAGAGTTTACTCAAACTCATGCCCATCGAGTCGGTGATGCCATCCAGCCATGTCATCCTCTGTCGTCCCCTTCTCCTCCTGCCCTCAATCCCTCCCAGCATCAGGGTCTTTTCCAATGAGTCAACTCTTCACATGAGGTGGCCAGAGTATTAGAGTTTCAGCTTCAGCATCAGTCCTTCCAATGAACACCCAGGACTTATCTCCTTCAGGATGGACTGGTTGGATCTCCTTGTGGTCCAAGGGACTCTCAAGAGTCTTCTCCAACACCACAGTTCAAAAGCATCAATTCTTCAGCACTCAGCTTTCTTCACAGTCCAACTCTCACATCCATACATGACCACTGGAAAAACCATAGCCTTGACCAGACGGACCTTTGTTGGCAAAGTAATATCTCTGCTTTTTGATATGCTATCTAGGTTGGTCATAACTTTCCTTCCAAGGAGTAAGCGTCTTTTAATTTCATGGCTGCAGTCACCATCCGCAGTGATTTTGGAGCCCCCAAAAATAAAGTCTGACACTGTTTCCACTGTCTTCCCATCTACTTACCATGAGGTGATGGGACCAGATGCCATGATCTTAGTTTTCTGAATGTTAAGCTTTAAGCCAACTTTTTCACTCTCCTCTTTCACTTTCATCAAGAGGCTTTTTAGTTCCTCTTCACTCTCTGCCATAAGGGTGGTGTCATCTGCATATGTGAGGTTATTGATATTTCTCCCGACAATCTTGATTCCAACTTGTACTCTTCCAGCCCAGCGTTTCTCATGATGTACTCTGCATATAAGTTAAATAAACAGGGTGACAATATACAGCCTTGACATACTCCTTTTCCTATTTGGCACCAGTCTGTTGTTCCATGTCCTGTTCTAACTGTTGCTTCCTGACCTGCATACAGATTTCTCAAGAGGCAGATCAGGTGGTCTGGTATTCCCATTTCTTTCAGAATTTTCCACAGTTTATTGTGATCCACACAGTCAAAGATTTTGGCATAGTCAATAAGCAGAAATAGATGTTTTTCTGGAAATCTCTTGCTTTTTTGATGATCCAGTGGATGTTGGCAAGTTGATCTCTGGTTCCTCTGCCTTTTCTAAAACCAGCTTGAACATCTGGAAGTTCTCAGTTCATGTATTGTTGAAGCCTGGCTTGGAGAATTTTGAGCATTACTTTACTAGTGTGTGAGATGAGGGCAATTGTGCAGTCGTTTGAGCATTCTTTGGGATTGCCTTTCTTAGGGATTGGAATGAAAACTGACCTTTTCCAGCCCTGTGGCCACTGCTGAGTTTTCCAAATTTGCTGGCATATTGAGTGCAGCACTTTCACAGCGTCATCTTTCAGGATTTGAAATAGCTCAACTGGAATTCTATCACCTCCACTAGCTTTGTTCATAGTGATGCTTTCTAAGGCCCACTTGACTTCACATTCCAGGATGTCTGGCTCTAGGTGAGTGATCACATCATCGTGATTATCTGGGTCGTGAAGATCTTTTTTGTACAGTTCTTCTGTGTATTCTTGCCACCTCTTCTTAATATCTTCTGCTTCTGTTAGGTCCATACCATCTCTGTCCTTTATCGAACCCATCTTTGCATGAAATGTTCCCTTGGTATCTCTAATTTTCTTGAAGAGATCTCTAGTCTTTCCCATTCTGTTGTTTTCCCCTATTTCTTTGCATTGATAACTGAGGGAGGCTTTCTTATCTTTCCTTGCTCTTCTTTGGAACTCTGCATTCAGATGGGAATATCTTTCCTTTTCTCCTTTGCTTTTCACTTCTCCTCTTTTCACAGCTATTTGTAAGGCCTGCTTAGACAACCATTTTGCCTTTTTGCATTTCTTTTCCATGGGGATGGTCTTGATCCCTGTCTCCTGTACAGTGTCACGAACCTCCGTCCATAGTTCGTCAGGCTCTCTGTCTATCAGATCTAGTCCCTTAAATCTATTTCTCACTTCCACTGTACAGGCATAAGGGATTTGATTTAGGTCATACCTGAATGGTCTAGTGCTTTTCCCTACTTTCTTCAGTTTAAGTCTGAATTTGGCAACAAGGAGTTCATGATCTGAGCCACAGTCAGCTCCCGGTCTTGTTTTTGCTGACTGTATAGAGCTTCTCCATCTTTGGCCGAAACGAATATAATCAATCTGATTTCAGTGTTGACCATCTGATGATATCCATGTGTAGAGTCTTCTCTTGTGTTGTTGGAAGAGGGTGTTTGCTATGACGAGTGGGTTCTCTTGGCAAAACTCTATTAGCCTTTGCCCTGCTTCATTCCGTACTCCAAGGCCAAATTTGCCTGTTACTCCAGGTGTTTCTTGACTTCCTACTTTTGCATCCCAGTCCCCTATAATGAAAAGGACGTCTTTTTTGGATGTTAGTTCTAAAAGGTCTTGTAGGTCTTCATAGAACTGTTCAACTTCAGCTTCTTCAGCGTTACTGGTTGGGGCATAGGCTTGGATTACCGTGATATTGAATGGTTTGCCTTGGAAATGAACAGAGATCATTCTGTCATTTTTGACATTAGTTCTCATCAAAAAAAGTTCCTCAGCCCCACCACAAGGCTTCTCTACCTTTTCTGTGCTTCCACGGGGCCTGTGGGCCTCCCTCCGTTTCAGCACTTGTGACTGTGCCTCTGTCTCTGTAGGAGACTCTTAGGAGCTGATTGGGATTCAGTAAAACTTGCTTTGTGACCCTATGGACTGCAGCCCACCAGGCTCCTCTGCCCATGGGATTTCCCAGGCAAGAATGCTGGAGTGGGTTGCCATTTCCTTCTCCAGGGTATCTTCCCAACCCAGGGATCCAACCTGGGTCTCCTGCATCATTGCAGGAATTTCTTAAAGTCTAAACGTTTGCCCAAAAATAACCCGCTGCTGTGATGCGCTTTCTCTTTTCCTTCCCCATTTGTCAGGCCAGGTTATGGCTAGGCAATGGCCATCTGGTGGTCTCTGGTGTTTTTATAGCCTTGGAGGCAAAGTAGGGTAACTGCTAGCCTTTGGGTGATCCCATGTGCAAACAGAGACTAATGCTTTCCCCACCTCATTCAGGTATAATGGTGGGTGGAATGGATCCCTGAAAACGGAGCTTTAGATGACAGGTTCTTCTTTTTCTTTGTAACATGACAAGTTAGTAATTTTCTCTCAGTGGGATCTCGTACACTTATCCCTTAAACTTGATGGAACTGTGCTGAGCAGACCCCCGTGTTGTCGTTTTCCAGGCCAAGAATCACGCAAAGCAGGGGATAAAGGAGGTGAAGAGCAAGCTCAGACACAAGGTGCGTCCAGCGCGTCTCGTTCCACCTGGATTCCTGTGT
The DNA here is from genome assembly GCF_019320065.1 of Cervus canadensis. Classification (NCBI taxonomy): domain Eukaryota; kingdom Metazoa; phylum Chordata; class Mammalia; order Artiodactyla; family Cervidae; genus Cervus; species Cervus canadensis. Next base: position 4,243,664 of record NC_057398.1, read on the forward strand.
TAGTGTGAAGCTTATCCTGCACAAATCACACGGGGTTTATGTTTTTAATGACTTTGGAAATGTGCTTAGCCCTTTGTTCAAGGATGCATTTTTCATAACAAGCCCCATGGCAGCTATCTGCCATTCTATACGTACCCCCTGAACAATCTCTTTACCGTTTGCATATTTTATCACAGAGGTGCGGAGGGCTTCAAAGGTGCTTTAACAGGTTGTATGTCTTCATAAAGTTGATTGCCTTGATATCAAAATTGAAATTCTTGCTTCAAGCTGAGACTTTTTTTTTTTTTTTAATGATGATCTCTGGTGCAGAATTAAGGCAGAAATGTCATCACTGGGCTTTACCAGATCTTTCCAATAGTAGCTACTTTAAATTGAAGCATGTTCTTAATTTACAAAGGAGGTGTATTTGAATCTATGAATGTTGCATATATGTGAATAGGTATAGGTATGTATATATGTGTTTGAGTTGATTACATATTATATTTTTGAAGATTTTATCAGTTATGTTTTGAATTTCTACCTTTGAAGAGAAGAAACTATTTAAAACTTCCATTGTAGTAATGAAGCGTGAATGGGCTTCATATAAACTTTATTCAAATTGTTCAAAAAAGTCAGAGATTTTGGGAGTTTTTAATTCATAATATATAAAAATCCATTTTCTTCCTAAATAGCTCTTTTTAAACTTACATTCCAAGTGTTAATTTTGTTATTTGCACCTGTATCAGATACTGTCTATTAATTGGAAAACCTTAGTAATAAAATGAGTACTTTAGAATAACCACTTGTGGATCTCTTTGCGTGTAGGAAAACGAGGATGACTTTGGGACTTGTTCCGGTTCGGTGCAATACACGCCCATTTACACGTTACACGGAGAGAGGGGAGGAAACCTAGCCAGACGGAAGATTTCCCAGGTGAGAGGATTCACCCTCCTGTCTCCCAGAGTCTGATATTATATTGATTTCAATGATTTCTTCAGGAACAATTTTGGACCCACTGATTTTTTTTTTTTAATCATATGGTAAGAAATTCTCTGATGATGGTCAGTATGGGCAGGCGGAGTCTGGACAGGTGCAAGGGGCCTGTGAGCCCTGGGTCCAGGTACCACTCCACGCCCATCACTGGGTCATGGCCTCATGGTGAGTCGGGGGAGACAGGGCCGTGTGCGGTTGTGCAGCAGCGGGGGCAGCTTAATGACGGCTTCCTTAACTACAAAATAAGGTGAAGCTCATACATGGGGATCTGACTGCTATAGTACTCTGTAGAAATTAGAACATGGAGTAATGTATGTCTGTCTTTTTCTAAAGTTAGATGTTTTGTTTGCTGTAAGTAGTTTAAAGCTTCTGCTTCCACCTAATGCTACTTCACATACTATCCTAAAGTAGGAATGTGTCCGGGATCAGAGCTGTGTGTGTGTGTCTGATTTCGCATCGCAAGTGTGCTTCTGTAGGATTTTAAGAAGCAGAAATTGCACACACCTCATACTTTAAGTGGTCTTAGAAAACTGCCTTTTGAAAGGAGTTTGTGAGTAGATTAAAGTTAAGAAACCATTGAACTGGAAGCAGCCGCAACGCTTCATCTATCACAGCCACCAGTTTACACACGAGGAAGCTGACGCCGAGTGGTCACGCCGCTTGCCCGACGTGCTGGGCGCCCCCCTCCGTGCGCAGGTGGCTCCCCTGGCCGCACAGACTCGGCGCGGGTCCTGCGTCTTCAGGGACGGGGAAGGGCCGCGAGGCTGTGCTCTAGAACCTCCGCCCTTGTAAAGACGACCCGTTCGGTCAGCCATTCAACAGCTGTTATGTATCAGGTACTTTTCTAGGTATTTTGGAAAAACTTAAAAGTTCTTTGCTTTAAGGGGCTGTTTTTATAACATACAAAATGCCTTCTCTATGATTTATCTGTTTGTTAAGCTTACATTTTCATACGTTAGTCTTGCTCAATTGCAGCGTATTGGCAGTGAATGCTGGTTGTATGACCTGAAGCAAGCCTTTCAGTGAAATAATTATCTCACAAGGGGAAGAGCCTTTTCTGGTTCTCCCTGTTAACTGGAATACATTTATAAACTTGTAAATTAACGGTGGATTTGCAATCAGTTTCTTAATTCTCCCATCATTAGAATGTTCACTTCCCGTTTGTCTGTTCTCAAACTTTGATAGCTTAAAAACTTAACCAAAATGTTTACTGCTTTAATGTTCGAGCACTTAGATCATATGTATATTTATGTGTGCGTGTGTGTGTGTGTATATATGTGTGTGTATGTATATATATATATATATATATATAAAGCATGATAGATAGATTTTTGAATTCTTTGATTTCTTTAGTTATCTATTGGTTGTTTAGTAGCATGTTGTTTAGCCTCCACATGTTTGTGTTTTTTATAGTTTTTTCCTGTAATTTATTTTTAATCTCAACAGTGTTGTGATCAGAAAACATGCTTGATGTGATTTCCGTCGTCTTAACTTTCCCAAGGCCTGCCCTGTGGGCCAGCGCGTGGTCAGTCATAGCGCACACTGCATCTGCCCTTGAGAAGAACGTGCTTTTGGATGGAATGCTTTTATTTATACTTTAGACCACCTGGTCTAATGCGTCATTTAAGGTTGATTTTCTGCCTGGATGTTCTGCCCATTGATGAAAGTAGGGTGCTGAAGTCCCCCACTATTACTGTGTTACTATTGCTTTCTCCCTTCACTGTTGTTACTATTTTCCTTATATATTGAGGTGCTCCTGCATTGGGTGCATATATATTTACAATTGTTTTATCTCCTTCTTGAATTGATCCCTTGATCATTATGTAGTGTCTTTTTCTTTTTTAAACCTTGCAACTTTAACCTTTTTTTTAACTTTACAACCTTAAACTTTACAACTTTATTTTAAAGTCTGTTTTGTCTGATACGAGAATGGCTAATACAGCTTTCTTTATATTTCCATTTGCATGGAATACCTTCTTCCATCCCCTCACTTTCAATCTGTATGTGTCCCTAGGTCTGAGATGAGTGAGTCTCTTGTAGATAGCATATATACAGGTTTTGTGTTTGTATGCGTTCAGCCAGTCCGTGTCTTTTGGTTGGACCATTTGGTCTATTTACAGTTCAGGTAATTATTGATATGTGTCTCCCTATTGCCATTAAGCATTTCAGGTTCGTTTTTGTAGGTCTTTTTCCTTCTCTTCCTCTTTTGTTCTCTTCTCTTGTAGCTTGATGACCACCTTGAGTGTTGCGTTTGGGTTGCTTTTACTTTTTTTTGTGTGTGTATCTATTGTAATTTTGAGGTTTGTTGCTCCCATGAGGTGTTGATATAGCAGTTTATATATGTACAAGGTTGTTTTAAGTTGCTGGTCTTTTACCAGTGTAGAGTACCTTTTGCTTGTCTGTAAAGCTTTGATTTCTCCGTCATCTCTGAATGAGAGCCTTGCTGGGTAGAGTATTCTTGGTTGTAGGTTCTTCGCTTTCATCACTTTAAATATATCGTGCCACTCCCTTCTGGCCTGCAGAGTTTCTCCTAAAACTCAGCTGATAACCTTATGGGAGTTCCTTTGTATATTATTTGCTGGTTTTCCCTTGTTGCTTTTAATATTGTTTTGTCTTTCATTTTTGTAAATTCGATTACTGTGTGTCTCGGCATGTTCATTGGATTTATTCTGCCAGGGACTATGTGCACTTCCTGGACTTTTTGTGAAAAAAATATGGGAATCTTTGTTAACTGTACCATGCTTTAAGATAAAAAGAAAATATTTAAATTGGAGGGATGCCTATCTTAAATAACAATCTTAAATTAAGAAAATTACCTTTAGCTTCTCATATTTAATTTTTTAAATCTTTGGGTTTTTTTAACATGGCATATTTTTATGATAATTTAATTAGAAAATATGTTAATGATTTCTGTTTTTGTTTTCTTTGAATTCCTAGAGACAGTTTCTGATAGAGAAAATTATATTAAGTTATAGAAAACTTTACAGGATAATAAGTTATATTCATTGCATATTTACCTTGAATCGTCATGGCTTTTATCATAGTATCATTACTGCAGTTATCTGATTTCGCTAATTGGCATTTTATGGTTTTCAGGTAGACATGACATGACATGATGACTTTAACAAGAATTAAAAGAAGTAGGGCTTGTTCTTTTAAGAATTATAGTTTTATTTTCCTTCTTGGTGTATAAGAATTTGTTAAGCCAGCATATTTAGATTTATTGTGCAGATGCTGATAACGTCTGAATAACTACCTTTATGAGTGATAAATATGAGTGTCAGGTAATGTGTGCAGCCAGTGTATATATATGTATCTGTCCCATTTTATAAGTAGATACATATATCTCTGTATATGTATTTTCACAGCTAAATTTTTTGAGTTTATATTTCTAAACATTTGCAGCCCAGTATTTATTATAATTTAACCTTTTGATTGTATTTTTCTGTAATTGAAATTTGATTGTTCAGTTTTAGATTCACACACTTAACAAAAGAGGTAAATTTTGAGCCCTTTGGCAGTTTTTTCCCTGGTTACTTTCCCCCCTTACTATTTTTTCCTCATAGCGGCCAGAATGCATGTTTTCTTGCAGTACTGATTTTACTTCTCTGAGCTGATAGTTATAGTGCTCTGAGATGATAGCCAACTTGTGGTCAGCAGCTTATTTATAAAAGCAGACCATGGTACACTCCAGTTGAAACTGTCATCCAGCCCTGGTCTGAATTCTCTGTCTAATCTCATAGCATTAGGAAACACACACAACCACAGGTGGAATAAGACAGCAGCAGAGCGTGTATCATGAGGAGCTTCCTGTTCCTTAGGACAGCCAAGCTCAGGAGCACGTGGGCCCCGGGCAGGATTCGCGTGAGAGGCCTGGGAGAGCGGTCAGGACAGTGCCTGACCCTGCCTCAGTCCCTCTCTGTCTCCATCTCACCCGTTCTGTGCTCTGCCCATTTGATCACCGTGCATTCTGTGGATCAGCTTTCTCAGCTTCTCTGCCCTGTCACTGAGCTTGCAAGCCTTCAGTTCACACAACTACTGGAAATGGACCACAGTTCCCAAGTCCATGTTCTTGTTGAAGAGTGTAATCAAGTGCACGAAGGGCAGGCATTAGGCTTTGGCTCTGTCTACCCTCACTGTTGAGGGATGGGATGGGGGTAGACCATGTTACCAGGGGTGCCGGGAGGGTGTCTGTGAACAGAGAAGGGGTGTTAAGGATTGTGACAGTATCTCAAAGGATTTTCGCTATTTCTAATTGCTTTATAATGCTATTTTCCAAAAAGTCATCTTTACAAAGAAAAAAGAACCATCTATATTTTGGGGTCGTTAGAGGCTGGATCTTTGTCCCACAAACCCGAGGCTTGGTTAAGGTCAAGGTCAGCCTACCTGATGGGCTGCTGTGGCCTCCATTCTCCCAGGAGACGGGCCACGCACACAAACAAAAGGACCGTAGGGTACAGTATTTGCATTTTGGGCACAGACATCCGGAGGGAGCGGGCACCGTCTGCTGCCTTCTCTTTGTGGTCTGATGTTGCAGAAGCTTCCTCAGTTCACTTTTTGAAGATAATCCAGCCTCATTGATGTAATCAAAATATGATGCAGTATCTCGTGAAAGAGACAGAAAGCTGATGCTAGAATCATGTGTGTGTTACTCTGTGATGATTCCCAAACCATCACCTCTCTCACTCCCGGCCCTCCAAGTTGTAACATTCAGATCTGAGCTTGTTAAGACTCTCAGTTAAATACAGAAGCAATTCTGAGAATGGTTAGACGTGGTTAAAGAAAGAATCTAGATATAAGTAAATATGTGAGAGACACTAATGTTTATCTCCTTATTTATATTCTACCTATTCCCAACAGTAGATTAACATCTTACAAAGAATCGTGGAATAAAGAATTAAAATTCACTTAGATAAGATTCACTGCAGTGACAAAGTGTAGTAGGGAGCTAAGCCCCTTTCCTGTGCTTAGCCTCTGATATGAACAACAGAAAAAAGCCCACAGCTCCCGTGATTCATAACACACACAGGTTTAGAACGCCTTCGAGCAGGCTCACGCCATCTGGGGACCTGGGACCGAATGCTCACAGCGGGGAGGACATACCTGGGGAGCCCGGCATGTTTGGGGAGACAAGGTCCCGTGCAGCCTCGTGATGGGTGGGGCTCAGGCTCATCAGAGCCTCCCTCAGAAACACCTCCCCCCCGCCCAGCTTCCCGGCCTCCGCTTAAAGACACGGAAAGGCTGCAAGCCGAAACACCCTGTTGTAGAACGCACTCTCTCCTCCCTTCTGTGCCACCTCTCTCTCCTGTTAGTCCTGGCCTGTGCCCGGGCTGCCTCTTCCATTTGAGCGTTCACGTGACCAGGTTCTCTTAAGACTGGCTGGGTAGTAAATTCAGGTACCTGAAAGCAAGATTCCCTAGAGACCTGTGGGATTTGGTGATCCAGATAATTTTGATGTTTTTACTACTGTTTCCCAAACCTGAGTTGTTACAGAGTTGAAATAATATTGAAGTGCGCTAGAGCAGCCTTGGAAAACAGGAAGAACAGAAGTGGTTCCTTGGTTAGCAGAATGTGTCTGTGCGTTTGTATGTACAACAGGATTAGTTTAAAACTCCCAACAATCCAAGCAGAGTGGGAACTATTCCCCATGATTTTTCAGATTTAGAAACTGGGAGCAGAGAGGTTAAGAAATGTGCCCAAAGTTCTACAGTATTCAATAGCAGAGTTGTTGTTCTGTTGCTGTCGCGTCTGACTCTTTCCAACCTCACAGACCGCAGCACGCCAGGCTCCCCTGTCCTTCACTGTCTCCCAGAGTGTGCACAAACTCATGTCCGTTGAGTCAGTGATGCCATCCAACCGTCTTGTCCTCTGGATGGGAAAGCAGACGGACTGATTCTGGAGCGTGAGCCCCTGGCCATGCCTCTCCTGCCTTTGCACGGAGAGGTTGCTCGCAGAGGAGGAGCTGTTAGAGACGGGGGTAGAGACCTTCCAGCCAGAAAGACTTGACTCTGAGAAAGGTACTGGCACGGAGCATGGAGCCAAACACAACTCTGCAACTCCATGGACTGCAGTCCGCCAGGCTCCTCTGGCCATGGGCTTCTCCAGGAAGAACGCTGGAGTGAGTTGCCCTTTCCTCCTCCGGGGATCCTCCCACCCAGGGATCCAACCTCTGCCTCTTGCGTCTCCTGATTTAGCAGGTGGATTCTTCCACCATTGCGCCATCTGGGAAGCCCCAAGCCTTAGTTTCTGCATTTGTGAAATGACAGTAATGATACATGCTATCTTCCTAGGATGCTGTGGCCATCATAGATGGTGTATATAGAGTATCTGCCACACAAGAGGCACTGCGCAGTTGGCAGCTGTCCATTCGTACACAGACTTGCTCATTGAGCTTCAGGTCTTTCAGAGAGGTGGTACATCTGACTCTCCTCTCTCGGTTACTCCCAGAGTCACTAACAATCCTGCAGTCACTGTGGACCCTGAGATTGTCTGTCTTCATTCTAACTAGAGATGCCCTTAGATCCCAGTTCATGATTTGGAAAGATACACAGCTTTTTACTTATTTATATATTTTAACCAAGAAATCTCTTGGCTTGTAAGTTCCTAAGACGTTACGTGTCATTTTATTGTCAGATTATCAATACAAAGAATGTGGACCTGACTCGTCCACTCCTAGCCTATTTGCTTATCCATTTGAGAAGTCAGTCTCGACTATATGAAGAACTTCATGTTTCCAGTTTTCTAGCTAGACTTGTGTAACTGCAACTTTATCTTCATCCATTTTTCAGAAGAGGAAAATGAGATTTGGGTCATTTAAATTCTAAGAATGTATTTTAAAGTAAAAAAAAATCAAATTTTATAATCTGTGTGCTGTAGAGAAGAGCAGAAACTGAAAATGTGTGTTGTTTAAAGCTTCTGTTACTTAGCTTAATTTTGAAATGGATTGTGAGTCTGTACCTACTCCCAGCAAACAGTAATTTGTGTGTTGGTCTGCTAATTAGTAGGGTTATTTCCCGTTTTGTTGATGAGGATTAAATAAATGTCAAGGGTACAGCCATGGAGCTCTCCCAATTAGGCTTCCCATTTGTGAAACCCAGCCCTCTTCCCTTTTGTGTGCAGATGACAGTTCGGGCAGCAGCCCCAGCCTAACAGGGCTCCAGGGAGAGCCTCCTCTGGCTTTACTGAGAACAGGCCCAGTCATGTCCAGGGAGAATACGGCCACAGTCAGGGCGCGGAGCCGCGCTGTTCTTGACTGCAGACCTGCCTCCTTTCATCCGCTTCATTTTAGAACAAAACACTGCAGACTTATCGAACAATGTCTAGGCCAAGTCTGTCATCTACAATTACGTTCTAAAGTGCTGGCTTGTAAAAATGCATTGGAATTTTCTAAGAATGAGAAATTAAGTCATATGCAAAATTTATATGAACCTAAGATACTGCTCCATATTTAATAACATTAGCCATTTTTAACTTCTCCAGTCATCGTAACGTCTGTTGTCTGTGTGCCTCACACACACACACACACACACACACACACACACACACACACACACACACACACACACACACACACACACACACACACACACACACACACACACACACACACACACAAGACACCAGCCCAGTGAACGGTGAGCAGGAGTGTTGCTGTGTGACGCCTCAACCTTAACAGATGGATGGCCCTAAGCAAGCAAAACCAGCACAGTAAAATCAAGTGAAAGTGGAGGGTTGAGGCTTTCTGTTGTTCAGCCCCATTAAAACCCTGGCACATGTATCACTCTTAACTATTTCACGTCTGGACCGAGTGGCAATCCCCTCAGGTTTGTTTTCAGCCTATCTAATTAATTTTGTAAGAGCTGCTTGAGGAAATATGGATGGAAGGTTATTTTTGCATTTGTACTATAAGCTGTGTGACTGTTGACAAATACCCACACTTGGAGTGCAGTCAAGACTTAAACCCAAACACAGTGTTTACAAATACAAATACACTCAACCGTCGTAATTCCTCCTAATAGGACCAGCTACTATTAAATTAGCAGCCACTTACTCTGTTTTTCAAATACATTCACAAACAGACTAGTAGTCCGAGATAGGAAAAGTTCTTTTGAGTGCAGAAATAAGGAAGATGTTTATGCCATACTATACAGTCTACATGATTTTCCGGGTTTTTTGCCTGTTATATAAGGTGATAACGTACACTTCAAACACAATTGCTGTCTTTTTGAGTCTTTATGTTTTTATTGGTTTGTAAATCTTCCTGGTGGATTTGGAATACAGCGCAGCAGCAGTGAGCCCATTTTATAATTGATGAGTAATGTAACCTCATCTTTAAAGGACGTGCTTAGAAGTTACATATGCCTTTCTGGCCTGTGGAGACTTGCAGGTAAGGCATTTCAAAGCCACATTTCAGTTGAATGGGAATTTAAACCCCCATGTGTAAGCATGTTTTAAATATGAGCAGTCAGGGGGTTTACATCTTACACAGAGTAAATCTCATGTTTTAAAATCCTGCCAATGAAATCGTTTCTGTGAAATTAACAGGAAAAAATAAAAACTTAGATGCTCTTGCTTATTAGTTCCTAAGCTTAATGAATGGTGGGATATCCACACGTAGTAGGGTGTGGCTTATATTGTGTTTATGACACAGTTTTCATCATTGAAATTTAGTAGAACCCAGGGATAAAATCAGTGTAATTACGGACAGTGTCTCTTGCTCAGGTGACATGATAGATTTCAGAAAATGACACACTTGTTGGGATCTTTGGAAAATACAGTCCATTGAATAGCTTTGCTTTATTGGTCAAGAAAGAAATGGCAGAGTCACTGGTTTAGAGGGAAGTAGCCTCTTGCTTCTTATGGGCAAGAAAAAAGAGACTGTAAATCACAATGTGAAGGATAATTGTGACCTCAGGGGAAGGGGGAGGAACTAGGTTGTGGAGGAGGAGGGCCAGATATTTGGAAAAAATACTTAGTATAAATCTTACAAAGAAATAAAATAAGTTTAACCAAGTCATGTTAAGCCAGAAAAACCATTAATTTTTTGTTTTTAGCGCTCTGTTTACTTTGGTTCAGTACTGAGAATTCTGTTACTGTGATTAAGCTAAAATGTTGAATTAAAGTGATCAGAAAGGATTAGAGAAGTATTAAAGTCTGAGAGTTTCAAATGATAAAATATTTTTAAAAAATAGCTCAAGTGTGTTTCTACTAAAAGACGCCCATAAGAAGTACTGCCCACATGAATCGTGGCTTAGCAGTCTTTGGCCAAAAGTTACTCTTTCACATAGCATCTATCTGGTCTAGTTTATACTAATGTCACTAATCTATAAAATTGATCGTTTAAGTTCAGTTTGAAAATTTGGGTACCCTATTGTTGATTTAAAGAAAGTTATTTTTCTCTGTTGTTTTCTGTTGAAATAATATTAATTTTGAACATGTCAAATTTGATTACAATTAACATCTGTGCCCCCACCCTCACCCCCAAAACCTCAGTTATGGGTGACAAGGGTGCCCTCTAGTGAGTTCATGTAATATTTTCTTTCCTTGAAGAAGATGGTTGCATAAGACGTAAGTTTATAATTATAAGATTTGCCTCTCTCTTTTGGAGATACAATGGAATACACATTTGAAAATCTTATATTGTCATAAAGTTGTTCAAGAACATTATCCTTTCAAAGAAATAATTCAAAAACCAACTCCTTCTTTCACCAACTGGCCAGGACTTCATTTCTAAAATGAACAATGCCTAGTGTATTATAAAGACTTAGGTGACAGTGTTCCCTGTATTCTATGAGATCTTTTTATGTTAAAATGTACCTTTTTAATGTTATAATTTTACTCTTCAGATTTATTGCCAAAATTGGCTGTGTCACTTATCACAAAGTCTTGAGACAAAAACAAAAATACATAAATTTATCTTGAGCTTAATCTTAAATTGAGCTTCCCTCGTGGCTCAGATGGTAAACAGTCCACCTGCCAATGCAAGAGACGTGGGTTTGATACCTGGGTCAGAGAGATCCCCTGGAGAAGAAAGTGAAATCCCATCCAGTACTCTTGCCTAGAGAATTCCGTGGACAGAGGGTCCTGGTGGGCTACAGTCCACGGGGTCACAGAGGCTGAACGCCACTGAGAGACTAACTCTTTCACTTCCGGGACCATTCTAGACCTCACACCCGTAATCACACCGTTAAAGTCTCTCTGTTCCGTTTAACTCTTTCCTTGTGAATCTTTAATTGTTTTAAAGGCTTCTGGTGAAAATGACGACAGCTCTCTATTCCAAATTTTATAGACAGATTCTTATTTTTTTCCTAAGCATCCTGCGATACAGAAATGGTGGTTGACTTCCCATTTTGTATGTAAGAACCGCTTTTCGGGTTGGTCAGAGATCAGTGTTGGTGTCGATGAAAGGAAAAGCCAGTCTTGTCTTTGTTAGGGGTTCCTGCTGTTGCCGGGTGGCATCCCCAGGAGAGAGAGACTGTCAGGAGTGTCAGTAGCTGTGCAGCTTCAGAGTGCTATGGGGCCCGATTATCACTGGAGCTGGGTTTGTGTCCGTTGCACATGGCTCTGTTTCCTGGCGCAGAACATAAAATACTAGTGTAGTAGATGAATCTCTCAACAAGTCACACAACAGGACTCCCTTCTCTCCAAGCTCTTCAGGGCCTTTGCAGCACTCAGTCTAACCCTGGCGATTGTGCTGTGCTCTCATCCCTCTTGGCCTTCGTCAGGCTCTGACATTTGTAAAATAACGCTTTTGAAACCCAGACAGAATTGCAGTTTCTCGTCAGAGTCTTGCCGCCCTCAATACTGAAACCGTTTGGTGACTACACACATCCACGCACATTGATGCTTACTGTGTGCGGATACGGTAACCTGAAAAATATAGTCCAGCTATAGTTACTTTATAAATTAGGTAGTTTATTCCTTCACTATGTACTTTTTACAAACATAGTTTATTAAGCTGGTTGGAAATCAAACATTTCTGCTCATCAGTGCCAACTTTTTAGCTGCTTCTTCCAGCTATAATCATCATCTTCTCTTCGGCTAGTGAAAGGAATCTAATGCTAAGTCATATTGAAAATAACATGGACTCGCTGTGCGCCAAGAAACCTTTTAAACTGTGGGGCTATTGAACCCCTGTCAGCAAGAGTGAAATTGCAAATAGTTTGCCATTTATCAAAGGATTATTTATTTATTTACTTACTTATTTAGCTTTGAGAATAATGTTTTAATGGTCTTCTACAACCTCTTATTTTTACACTAATCAATAATCTTTCAGAATGGAAAAGTTGCAAAAGCTCTCTCAAAATTTGCCTCTTCAGATATTAAAGAAGATAAAAATAATGAAACAATGTATCTTTAAATACTTAGAGTTAACAAGTTACTTGGTATTTGAACAGTCCTTAAAAGCTGGTCTAATCATTCACAGCTGTATTGCATGTGAACTCAGGAGGAGACCCTCACCCAGTAACCATGGTGGGGAGAGAGGGTGCTTTAGCTGGTGAGGCAATTGGATAGGTTTTCACATCTCTGATCAGCCCTGGAGAGGCGAATTCTAAAGCACTGTGTTTCTAAAAGATTTTGAGACACTATTTTGCCAAACTGAACTTCGTAAAGAAAGTCAGAACCATCTGAAGGAACTTGCTGACATCAGTAAAAGGACTTCTGTCCCAGGGTCTGTTCTGAGTTCAAATTATTCTGTCTCTGAAATCTAATGTGATGATTTCTTTGGTCTAATTCCAGAGTGGTCCTCAACTTAGTAACGATGTTAGTTAAAATAAGCGCCCGCGGATGCAGTTAGTACTGTAGTGTGGGCCAGGTGTGGGCAGCACCCTTGGGGCGTGTGTGTCACACTCAGGTCCACAGAAAGCAGCCTGAGTACCTGCGCTGGCTGCCTTACAGCCTCCCAAGTCCTGGGCTGCTTCTGAGCACGGCCGCGTGCTCGGCCTGGGGCACCAGCCTCCTCTGACCACCTGTAAGTGACCGTCATCGACCAGCTCAGACAGACGCTCCTTCACCGGCCTGTGTACTCCTCCTGTTCACGCCTTAACATCACGCTCCTCACTGACTAGGAAGACCCCATGTGGGAGTGTTGAGGTCTGAAGTTCTGGAGTATCACAAACCTGGACCAGGAAACCAGCCTGGCCTCTCACGTGGCACTTGAACTTGAGCCACTTTCCTACCCTCTTCTAGCCTCTTAGCCTTAAGGTCCATGCAACGAAGCTACTTCTGTTCATCCCTGCACAGATCCCCTGCAGAAAATTCCAGTTAGTGCCGTGGTGGAACCTGTTCTTACAGCAGCCGCTGGCTGCTTGATAAGTACAAGGGGATGCTGTCCTGGCCCGCCTGCCACTGCAGCGCCTCCCCGCGGGTGCAGCGAGCAGCCGCCGTGTGGGGAGCAGGACTTGGCCCCCTGAGGGTCCCCTGCGGCTCTTGGCAGTTCCGTTCTGCTCCGCCTTTAGTTTGTGTTTATTTATCCCTGCCCCCCTTTCCGCTTGTGACTCAGTTTGCATAATTTGTTTCTTTCTGTTTGAAATTTCATACACGCACCTCGTGGGACGTGTTTGCCACAGTAAGGTTGGTTCACGTGTCCCTCACCTCGCGTAACTGCCCTTCACTCACTGGGGTGAGAGTGGTGAACCTCGCGTAACTGCCCTTCACTCACTGGGGTGAGAGTGGTGAGGATTCCCTCTGCTGCAGCTCTCAAGCGTGCAGCGCCGCACCGCAAACCATGGTCCCTGGGCTTGCTCGTCTGGTAAGGGCAGGTTTGTACGCTTTGACCACCAGCTCCCCAGCCCATTGCGGTAACCCACCCCCATGGGGTTCCCAGCCCCTGGCAACCAGCGGGCTACTTTCTGAGAGTTGAGCTGTTTTACCTTCTGCATGTAAACGAGGTCATGCAGTGTCTGTCTTTCTCTGTCTGACTTACTTCGCATAATGCCCTCCAGGTTCATCCCCGCTGTCACAAATAGCAGGATTTCTTTCTATGGCTTAATGGTATCCCACCGCATACATACGTACCGCATTTTCTCTTATCTGTTCATCCACCGATGGACACTTCAGTTGATTCCGTATCTTAGTTGTTGTTGAATCATACTGCAGTGAACATGGGGCGCGGGGATCTCCACAAGACAGTGATCTCACTTCCTTCTGATAAATAGCCAGGAGTGGGACTGCCCATCATATGGTAACTGGTTTTAGTTTTTAAAGGAACCTCTGTACTCTTCCCTTATGGCTCTGCTGATTTCCATTCCCACCAACAGCGCACAAGGGTTCCCTTTTCTCCACGCCATTCTTCAGCATTTGTTTCCTCCTATCTCTTTGATGACGGTCCTTCTAACAGGCGTGAGGTGACATCTCACTCTGGTCGTGATTGGCCTTTTCCTGATGATGAGTGATGTTCAGCACCTCTTCAGTGTACTTGATGGCCATTGGTCTGTCTTCTTTGGAAAAATGTCTATTCAAGTCATCTGTTCATTTTCTAATCAGATATTTATGACTTTTGCTATTGTTATTGTTCGAATTGTATGAGTTTCTTATATATTCTGCACAATAATCCCTTATCAGATACATGATTTGCAAATAGTTTCTTCCATCCCATGAGAGTGGGGGAAACTTTCTCATTTTGTTGATGATTTATCTTGCTGCGCAGAAGTGTTTTAGCTTGATGTAGCTCCACGTGTTGATTTTGCTTTTTTTGCTTGTGCTTTTGGTGTCATATCCAAAAAAATCATTGTCAAGACTAGTGACAGGGGGCTTTTTCCCATATTTTATTCTACTCTATGAGTACTTACCGTTTCACATCTTACGTTTAAGTCCTTAACCAATTTTGAGTTAATTTTTGTGAGTGTGCCTGTGTGCCACGTTGCTTCAGTCATGTCTGACACTGTGCAGCCCCGTGGACCGTGGCCCACCAGGCTCCTCTGTCCATGGGATTTTCCAGGCAAGGATGCTGAGTGGGTTGCCATGCCCTCCTCCAGGGGATCTTCCTGACCCAGGTATCGAACTCGTGTCTCTTACGTCTCCTGCATTTGCAGGCAGGTTCTTTACCACTAGCACCACCTGGGAAGACATTTCGTAAGTGACATCAGGTTAAATTCATGCAATCTCATTCTTCTTCGTGTGAATATCCAGTTTTACCAGCACCACTTATTATACAGACTACCAGTGAGTACTCTTGACTCCCTTGTTAAATGTTACTTGACCTTAAGTGCATGAGTTTATATCTTGGCTTGTGATTCTGTTCCATTGATGTAGCTATCCTTCATACTAATACCATACTATTTTGATAACTATAGCTTTGTAATATAGTTTGAAACCAGGAAGTCCAGCTCTGTTAATTTTATTCTTTCTAAGGCCGATTTGGTTGTGTGGCGTCTTTTGTGATTCCATGTAAGTTTTAGGATTTTTTTTTTCAATTTTCATGAAAAATGTCATTCACATTTTCATAGTAATTGCAATGAACTTATAGATGGCTGTGGGTCTATGAATATTTTAGCATTATTGACTCTCCATGTCCATAAACACAGAATATCTTTTCATTTATTTGCATCTTTCTCAATTTCTTCATCCATGTCTTAAAGATTTTGTTGTATAGATCATTCACTTTCTTGGTTAAATTTATTTCTATGTATTTTATGATTTTTTATGCTATTATAAATGGGATTGTCTTTTTTCAAAGAGATCATTGTTAGTGTGTAGAAATGCCAGCTTAGGTCATTTTTATTGACCTGTTTCAAATTGCTGGTGAGCTCAAAGAATGCTTTACCTTTTATATCATATATATCTTTTACATTTCTGTCGTTCAACTTAACTCTCCTAGATTCCATCTCTCTGCTGTCACCCCATCTGTTTATGCACCCCGTCCTTCTTTTTAGTTCTCAGTTTTTATGTGTAGTGGTTGTTGAGTGATGGGCCCCATGTGTAAAGAAGCAGTAGAAGAAGTTAAATACATGCTGTGATGCTGTCAGTCAGAGGTGGGGTTCACCACAGGTTGAGCTGGGCGGGGTTTGGTGTTGACACCATGCCCTGAAGTGGCTGCCGTGGGTGGGGTACTTCCTGGGGAGTACTTCCTGGGGAGCACTTCCTGGGAGCACTTCCTGGGGAGCACTTCCTGTGGAGGTGCTGGAAGGCTTTCTGTGTCCCACCTTGGCCCTCAGCTGTCAGCAGCCCCTCTCCTGAGCCACAGAACAAGCCTCTCTCGACGTTTGCACGCCTCCCTCGGCAGTTAGCGTGTATTGCTGACCAGAGACACGTGGTCCTAACCCCCGGGGTTGGCTGTGCCCTGGTCTGGCTTTGGTCTTCACAGGCCACAGCCCCTGCGTCCCAGGTGTGGGGCCTTCCCAGCACCCCTGCCTTCCTCCCCGTGGCGGACACGCCTCCCTCTCTCTCTGACTCGTCCTGGGCAGCTGGCCGGCCGCCTGCCCCTCTCTGGTGGCAGTGGACTTCTGCTTGGCCTCCGTGGAGACCCTGTTCCTCACAGGGCCCCTGCTCCTCCCGGGCGTGTCTGTGCTTCTGTGCCTCCCCCTGGCCTCGGGGCTGAGGCTGCTGCTGTGTGTAAGCCAGCCATCCTCAGTGGGGCTTCCTGCTTGGCTGCTGCAGGCCCGCACCCCCAAGGGAGCGCTTTCCCACTCCCGCCCAGTCATTCTCTTCAGCATCGGGCGGTCAGGTTCCCTGATAAGGCAAATGAAAGTACAGGGTGTTATCTGTGGGGAAGAGCTGGTGAGCACAAACGCCCCTTGTCATTGAGACTCCCGGCTCTTCCAGACCGACGTGTCAGTCCACTCGTGGTCTTTACTACATTTTAGCGTGTTTCTTCTGCCCTGTTTATAGGCCGGCTGCCCTTGTTCTGTCTGGGTGCGCGCGCTTTGCCAAGGATGAAATGGATCCTGTCTCTTATCTCTCCTTGGAGGGGCTTGTAACTTGATGGAATTCATTTTATTGGTTGCCTTACAACTCAGCATTCTGATAGGTTTAAGAAAGAATTTATTTTTTTTTTCCCTCACATATCACCCAGCCTTTTCTTATTGTTAAGGTAGGATTTGGCATTCTTTTTCACTGCTTTTTGCATTCAAAATGGAAGTGGAATTAGAAGCAAAATGAATTGGAAGATACGATTCTTGGTCTCCGAGACTTGGTAAGGAAGGAGCATACTCACAAAACACTGCTTTCATGAGAGAGTGTGTATCAGGTGACAGCTGAGTGACAGAACAAAGTGGATAAAGCTGGCAGAGAGGGCGAGGTGGCCGCGGACTGGGAGGCTGGCGAGAGACTCGGATGTCTGTGGTCCAGGGCCTTCCCTCCTGAGCTGGTCTCACGTGACACTCGCCCGCTCAGCAGTAGAATTCTGGCGCTTCTGTTCTACTGTGTGTCCTTAAACACTGTGCTTGGTCACCTCAGTTGTGTCCAACTGTGTGTAACCCCAGGGACTGCGGCCCGCCAGGCTCCTCTGTCTGTGGGACTCTGCAGGCCAGAACCCACTGGAGTGCGCTGCCCTGCCCTGCCCTCCTCCAGGGGACCTTCCTGACCCAGTGATTGAGCCAGTGTCTCCTGCACCTCCTGCATCGGCAGGAGCGCCTCCCGATAATAAAAGCCCTTCATCACCTGAACTCATGAGATGTCACCAGACGCGTATCTTGCTAAAACCTTCCAGTTTACTTTCTTGCCTTGACAGAAATGTCTTTGGAAAAGTGTGTTAATCTCTTTACCTCTTCACCCTGCTATTTCACCTACCTGGACAGTAGCATTGTGGATCCTCCTGTAACTACTACCTGTTTTTAAATTGAGGTTAAGACTTGCCATTTTAAGAGTCTTTTTCAGGTTAATTCTCAGACATTTATTCTTTCTGAGTCTCCGAGGACAGACTTATCTAGCGTAATTATAATGAAGAGTCCCATTCAGGGAGCCAGAACACTGTCTTAGCTCTGTCACTAATTGTCTGATCTTACTCAAGATACATTACTTCACTAAGGTTTTTGGTTCCCTGATATGCAAAGTAGGGAAAAGGCTTACCAAAGTGTGTGGTAAAGTAGGTATTTAAAGCATGATCAAAAACACATCTAACACAATTAAGTCATGAGTAAGTCACTTAATTCTGTGCTTCTTTCACCACCTGTAAAAATTACAGCATACATGTTTTAAGCCTCTTTTCCAACTGCAGACTGCCATGTGTTTTTAAGGTATCACCATTGCAATTCTGTATAGTTGCTCTCTTTATAGTTTATTCCTGTATTTCACGCAGGTATTTTTTTTTGTCTTAGGGTGCAGAATGCATAAGCCCAGGGGGTGCTGCCAACTTGGGAAAAGTCACACTCTGGACCTCAGTCACTTCAACTCTAAAATGGGGACGGTACTACAATGAGTACCTACTTTCAGAAAACTCATATATTACAAGCATCTCAATTTTATGAACTCTGAAAACTTGTATTTTCCCATTCATCTGCCTACATCCCTTATTTATCCCCAGCCCCTCAGGCCCCCTGCAGGTTTCAGCTGACCCAGGGTTTTGCATTAGTATTAGACCTGTCTGCCATCTAGTGACGGAAATGGTCACTGCAGGGCAACAGCCTCCTCTTGCATAGATAAGGGTCGGATCCTCGCTCTTCTATGAATGCTCTGATGTGCTTTGGGGGAACCATCGTCTTGCTTGCTGCAGCTAAGCCAAACTCCTTTCCCAGTGCCTCATCAGACGTGAGCTTTGCTGGCGCTGTAAGCTGGCCCCGTACCTGTCTTCTCCTGCATCTGCTCTTCCTGCTGGTCTTCCCAGCCCCTTCTCTCTGCCTCACTCGATGTCTCACCAGAGGCTGAGCTTCTCTAATAGGCTGTCTTCTCTAGTAAATTTCATTCCACACTGGTAACCTTTTTTTTTGTTTGTTTTGCATTAGCTTCACATTTTTAGTAAGCATCCCTTGCAATACAAGTGGTAATTATTTCTAAAATAATATGTTTTCACATATATAGGATATGTACTTTATATTTTACATTTCCATATAAGAAAATTTTTATTTTGTAATTATGTGTGTTTAGAACCTACAGTAGGAGTGTGATTGAAGAGGTGGGACATCCAGTTCCCCATCTTATTTGTAATTCTTTGCATCAGAGAGAGATGAAATTCTGCTAATTTTGTTCTCTTAAGATATGTTTTTGCATCCAAAAATGCACCCTTTCTCATGTAGAACCGGTCTCATGACAGCTGCAGACGCCGGCAGTTATCTGCTGGTTTGCGCGGCCTCCAGGGCACTGGCGAGTGACCGCGGCTGGAGTTCCAGCCGCACCGGGTCTGTACAGCTCAGAGACTTCGAGGCCGCCTTGTTGATCACAGTTTACCATTACTTAAAGGACGTAGTCACAATCCTGTGTTGTTAGTACTGTTCGTCTGCTGACAGTACCTACTTATTAGGAATGTTACAGTTGGACGTGAGTCATGATCAGTACTAATGGCACTTATATAAGTTTTCATCTGTGATCAGAATGCTGAGAGCAGTTATATCCATGTTAAAGTGCGTTGATATTTGTAGCTGCTTTATTACATTCAGTATTCAGCATTTTCACCCTTTTAAAAAAATCTCGAGAGGCGGGAACATTGTCTCCTGTGTGCCTTGCAGCGCAGAAGACGGCAGCGCACGCGCAGTGGGGGCTTGGTGGACGTTCGTGGCTGAAGAGATGCTGAGAATGTTTTCAATGAGGTGTGGTTGCTGCTTCCCTCCCTGGAGCGCAGAGCGGCTTTCAGGAGGTCCCCGGAAACAATGAGCGGCTTTCTGCTGCCCTCCGTCATCCGGGTCTGAAAGGCGGGGTCTCTCCCTGCCTCCACCGTCGCCCCCCCTTCTCCCCGCCCACTCTTCCCTGCTGGGCTTCTGATCCCCCCCACTTCCTGTGACCTGCCTGGAACTGACCTGCGTCCAGCCTCGCACCTTCTTAGTATGCACCTGCCATCTAGTGGTCAGCAGGGTAACTGCAAGACCAGCAGGCCTTCAGTAACCCTGTGCTCTGACCCAGGCTCTGACCCCAGGGACACCATAAGCATCTTTGAGTCTGTTGTGTCTGCCCTGGTCGTCCCACCACAGAACCTGTGCACGTTTTACTTCCTCTTCTTATTACCTACTTAATTCCTACTGACCTTTCAGAGCTCAGCTCAGACGTTTTTCATGCGAAGCCATCCCTTGGTCTCCCTGATGAGGTCAGATTCCTCACGACAGCCATAATTGAGTACATGCTCCTTGGTCATCTTGGTAGGCTTACTTTATTCAGCTTAAGTCGTGTTTCCTTGACTAGATCACAGTCTCCACGGGGGCAGGGAGCCCTGTTCTCAGTCGTCCTTGCACTGGTATGTAGCCCAGGGCTTGCTGTCCTCTCACAGGGTGTTTGTCTGAGCTTTGCTGGATTAATGAGTGTAACACTCGTAGATGCCGAAGATGCCCAGGTCAGCCCCTTAGCATAGTGCCATCGTTTTTACATTATGTGTTTTTATCACGAGAAGTTGGACACGACTTAGAGAGGCTTGGACACGACTGTGCGACTGAATGGAACTGTTTTCTTATCAGTTTTAAATGAATTGAAGTACTCAGCCGAAACTACCTCCCTACTGTGGAGGTAGTCACTTACCCAGGAGATACCAACTGCCTGATTCAAAGAACAGTTTTTTATTAAAGGGTCAAATTATAACTCCCTTGTTTTATTTGGTTCATTAGCTAATGAGAAAACCAATAAGATGCAAAACACTGGTAGGGTAGTTCATAGAACAGACACATAGGCAGTCAGTCCTGAAACATGTGCTAACCCTTGTTAACCACCCTTGTCCGCACTGTAGTAAGTGCAGCTTCCCGGGGCGGGCGTCTCTGTGGACAGGAGGCATTCCCGCCGCCATCAGGCCTCCGCCAGGGGCCTCTGGCGGCCGTGGGGTTATAAACGGTGTCTGTGGACGCTGCAGACCTCTGGAGCATCTGGCAAGCCTGCCGTGGAACGCCTGGCGGCACTCCTAACATTCCCAGGAAAGGACAGCAGCAATCGGGCCCACTTCAGGATCTTTTACAGTTTTCCTGACAGTCTCCCCTCTTGTGATCATCATGACCTCAGAGATTATTCTCAATCACAAAAAGAAGGCTGTTTTCACTAGATTTGACCTGATTATTTACGCCAGAGCTTTGTGAACCTAGAGCCCTTTGGTGTAGACCAGCTGAGGCCACAGAATCAACTTCTTTCCGTAAGTTTTCATGAGAAGTCTCAGATGGGGCTGATGAAAGTCTGTTTATTTGCTCCCTGAAGGTTAGGAAACTAAGCCCAAGAAAGCTTTCTCCCCGGGAAATATCTGTTTCACCTGAAACAGAGACAGATGGGGGTGAATTCCTCGAGGTTCTCTGGTCCACTGGGCAAGGCACCCTTGAGGCTGTGAGGCGGGGACCATGTGGTTCTCCAGGGGCAGGGGCATCCGTAGGCATGGGCTCCATGCGTCTACAGCCCCTGGTCCACAGCGGTGGCTTCAGACAAGGCCTTGGCTGCACAGGTGATGCAGTTGTATCCTGGGCGGGTCGTTAATGGCAGTGAACATCACAGAGCCCTGTGAACACACGTACACAAGGCCTCCCCGGCACCATCCAGATTGTGCCGACAGGACCCGCCGTCATCTTCAGCTCCTTTCTACGTCTTCTGCAGATTTCCTGACGCTAGTGTGGACCCCACGCAGCGTGGTCCTGAGGGGCTGAGAGAGAAATGAGCCAAGTGCCTGCCCTCGGGGACCAGGCTGTCGGACACATGGACGCCCGGGAGGGGAGATGGTTGGCAGTGTGAGGAGGAGGAGGAGGTTTTCCCTGAAAGCAGTGAGGAGCCACTGAAGGGTTTCTTTGAGGAGCAGAGCATCGTCCTATCTGCCTTCATTTATCCTTTCACCTGGAGGATGCGTGCCTTGCGGCGCTGTGTTGGTTGCTCTGGTACAGCTCCGTGAATCAGCCCTAAGTACGTAGGCGCCCTCCCTGCGCGGCGCCCCGCCCCTAGGTCGTCACGGGGCGCAGGCTGGGCCGTCCGTTACACAGCGGGTTCCCACCAGCTCTGTTTTACGTGGTCGTGTGTGTATGTTGGTGCTACTTTCTCCATTCATCCCACGCTCTCCTTAAGCCGTGTCCCCAAATCCATTCTCTACATCTGCATCTCTATTTCTTCCCTGCAAATGGGTTCATCTGCACCATTTTTCTGTTTATAGATCCCATAAAAATGTGTTAAATGTATGATTGTTTTTCTGACTTCCTTCACTCTGGACAACAGGTTCTCGGCTCACCCGCCTCAGTTCGACTGACTGACATTAGCCCCTTTTTTATGGCTGAGTACTATTCCATCATATATATATGTACCACAACTTCAGGATCCATTTGTCTGCCAATGGAAACCTAGGTTGCTTCCATGTCCTTGTTACTGTAAATAGTGCTGCAGTGAACCCAGGGCACATGTGTCTGTCTGAATCACGGTTTTCTCAGGGTATAAGCCCAGTGATGGAATTGCTGGGTCATATGGTAGCTTTAAAAAGATGTCTCTGTCAGCAGTTCAGAGACGGTCACTCTACAAGGCAAGAGGAAGGAGGCTCAGATGCGGGTGGTAAGTTACAGGTTTACACACCCGAGACATGTGTGGTGACAGAGGTAGTGGGGTTGGGAGGAGGGGACCAGCGTTAACGGGGGCTTGAAGGCAGGGGCAGCAGTCCGTGCAAAGGCCCTGTGGTGGAATGACACCGGCGGGTACCAGGCGCTGGAAGGTGGGGCCTTGGTGATGTCTTGTGGGTCAGAGCAGAGGGAACCAGGGGCCACTGCTCACTTTATGGACACGCGGAAACTGTCATTTCAGGCTAGTAATGCTCCCCAGAGGTGAGCGGTACAGAACACAGGGTTACAGCCTCCTCCTTTTGTCAATAAGTTAAAGGAACCTGGCACTTATTAGTAGTACCCTGATCAAAAAGGAAAAGAGTCTTTCCCCTTTTTCATAAAATCTATGGAACAGAAAGGAGAGCAGCTTCTGTAACGGCACAGAGCAGATGCAAAGGTGACCGGGGGTTGGGGTGGGGAGGGCCGCCTGGGACACGGGCTGGTTTTCCAGGTACCATGTCATGTCCTTGGGCACAGATTTGAAAATGATATTTATACAGATTTTTTAAAAACAGAAATCAACTTAATTTTTTTTATCACTTTTTCTCTATGTTGATTGCTTATAGCTTTCTCAATCTGTTTCACCCTTTTTTTTTTTTTAAAAAAAAAAAAAAGCTCCTACTTCCCAATTATATGCCTTATTACCACTGTCTCAGGTGACTCAGGCAGTAAAGAATCTCCCTGCAGTGTAGGAGAGCCGGGGTCAATCCCTGGGTCAGAAGATCCCCTGGAGAAGAGAATGGCAACCCGCCCCAGCACCCTTGCCTGGGAAATCCTACAGACAGAGGAGCCTGGTGGGCTACAGTCCGTGGGGTCACAGAGTTGGACACGACTGAGCAACTTTTTTTTTTAAATGACTGTCTTGGCACGTATTTCAGGGAGTTCTAGGTAATAACTTATGATGAAATGTTCATTGGCCCTTGGGAACTCTGCCACTGTACACCCGTTCCTGTGAAATTCCTATCCAGACCTGAAAGAGAATAGTTTTCTCTGAGTACTTACAGTATACAAAATCCATTCCACTAGCATCTATTAATCATTATAGTCAGAAAAATAATACGCACAGGTTTTCAAAAACTGTAGTCTGTCCTACTCAAATGTGTATATTTTCCGTCTCTCTGTGTTGAGATTGTGTTTGCTGCCTGGTCGTCGCCCGGTTGCTGTCTAGCTCGGTGCTCAGGTTTTCAGGAATGCCGCACCTGTGCTTTGTGAGTCCCGCTGAGGGTGTCCGGACTCGGCTGTGTGATTCCACACCTGAAGGGCACGCGCTGCACTGCCTGCAGTCTCAGCGGACCTCCTGCCAGTTACCCATCAGAGACTTCCGTCCATAAAACCGGGACCAGGGCTCTGCCTGTGCCGTATGGCCCTGGTGTGCTGGAGACAGTTCTGAAAGCACTGTACCCAAGTCCAGACCCACCAGAAACGGTAATGGAGAGAAACTCGGGGTTCATGTGAGCTCCGGAGCTGATGGTGCTTTTGTTACATATGCTTTCACTTCCCTCTGTCTTAATGTTGATCAGAGTGTAATTATTTTCTCATTTTTTTGTGTGTGACCTTAACAGTTATGTGATATGAAGTAGTCAAGCAGTTGACACCTTCACTGCGGGTTTGGACACTGTTACTTCTTCATACTGTGTATGGAGATAGCAGTTCCTAACGAATTACTGAATATACCTATGTGATAGCTGCTAATTAGAAGCTTATTTCTTAGCCAAAACTGAACACTCATAGAAAGCAAAGCATTATATTAACCAGTTTTGTTTCTCATTCTAATTTTCATTCCTTGTGAAAACTTACGTAACTCATGATGATAAGTTACACTGTTTAACACCCCTGTGTATGTAGAAATTGATAGAACCCTGGCCTGGCTAGAAAATGTAAAACTAAATTCGGAGGTACTTGCGAAATGCTTATGATTTAAATGACTTAGACTGTGGGAAAGCAGGAGCTTCATTAGAAAAGAAAAAGTTGTAGTTAGCGAAACAGTAACTGAGAACCTACGGTATGCGCAGGCAGATTGGAGAATGTGAAAACAAGCTGTGGAAGATGAACAGGGGGCTGGCAGCAGACCAGATTCCTCTTTCTGGTTCTTGTTCTTGATAAGGTGTGTGACCTTGAGCAGTGATGGGGCCTCCCTGGTGCTCCTCCAGACTTACTGTGGGGTTCATTAGAGCTGCTAAAGACAAGAGACTCAACCTTACTCAACTCTATATTCTTAGAACCTAGCCCAGTGTGTGAAAGAGAGTGCTTTGCAAAGTATGTTATAAACGTACATATTAAGTTACGTGTTTATTATCTTCTTGCACAGTCAATGATGATTTGTTAAATAGCAGTATAAAGTCCCAGCTCCCTCATAGTTTCAGATTTTTGTTTTCTTTTTAATCAAAAATTAAATGCAACACCCATAGCTGGCATAAAGGTAAGTGTACACAGAGGTCAGTGTAATAATAACAACGGCTTGTCTTTAGAATCAGAGGATTGTGATATATATATTGTGAGTTCTGGAGGGAATGGGTAAAATATATTTTTCCCAGAGAAATAATCTTTTAAGTGATAGTTGTGTTTCTAGGCCATTTCCCAGATTTCTGTTTAACTCATATACCTTAAACTTGTAAAAGTGTCCAACTCTTTGTGACCCCATGGACTGTATAGCTCACTGGGTTCCTCTGTCATGGAATTTTCCAGGCAAGAATACTCGATTGGTTAGCGATTCCCTTCTCCAGGGGATCCTCCCGACCCAGGGATTGAACCCAGGTCGATCTTTACCACCTGAGTCTTTACCACCTGAGCCACAAGGGATAACTGCAAGTCCCAAATAACATTGCTAATTACCAGAATTCTGGAGAGACTTACTACACATCCCCAGCAGGGGTTGCAAGACATGTTTCTCCATTTATTCTTTCCTTTCTCTCACTCATTAGCCCATGGACTGATTTGTGGGTATTAAACCACTCTTGCATCTCTAGAAGAAATCCCTTAACCATTATATGATCCTTTTAATGTATTCTTGGATTTGGTTTGCTAGTATTTTGTTGAGGATTTCTGCATCTATGTTCATCGGGAAAATTAGTCTGTAATTTTCTATCTTGAAAAAATAGAATTCATTTTCAATGTTGTAATATCTTTATCTTGTTTTGTTATCAGGGTAATGCTGGCCTTTAAGTTGAGAAGCATTCCCTGCTCTGCAAGTTTTTGGAATACTCTGAGGAGGAGTATTGTTAACTCTTCTCTAAATGTTTGGTAGAATTCACCTGTGAAGACTTCTGGCCCAGGACTTTTGTTTGTTGGGAGTTTTGTTTTTTTTTTTTTTAATTACGGATTTAGTTTCACTGTTAGTAAGTAATTAGTCTGTTCAGATTTTCTGTTTCTTCCCCTGTTTAGTCTCGGAAGATGGTATGTATCTAGGACTGTATCTTTTTCTTCCAGGTTGTCCAGTTTGTTGGTATATGAGATGTTGTAGTAGTCCCATGAGCCTTCATATTGGTTGTAACTTCTCTTTCATTTCTTATTTTATCGATTTGGGCCCTCTTTTTTCTTTGATGGATTTGGCTAAAGGTTTATCAATTTTGTTTGCTTCTCAAAGAACTAGTTCTTAGTTTCATTGATCTTTTCTGTCTTTAGGGTCTCTATTTTATTTGTACTCTGATCTGAATTGGTTTCTTCCTTCTACTCACTTAGGGCTTTTTCTTTTTTCTAGGTGTTTTAGATATAAAGTTAGACTGTTTATATGAATTTTTTTTTCATGAGGTAGGTCTGTGTTGCTATAAACTTTCCTTTTAGAACTGCTTTTCCTGCATCCCATCAATTTTGGAACAGTGTCTTTTATTTTCATTTATTTCAGGGTGCTTTATTGATATTTTCTCTGATTTCTTGATTGACCCATTGGTTGTTTAGTAGCATGTTGCTTTGTCTTCATGAGTTTTGCTTCTTCAGTTTTCTGCTGGTAATTGGTTTCTAGTTTTGTACTAGTGTGTTCAGAAAGAATGCTTGATATGGTTTCGGTCCTTTTAAATTTGAGATTTCTTGTGGCTCAGCATGTGATCTATCCCAGAGAATGTTCGATGTTCATGTGCACCTGAATGTGTATTCTGTCTTGGGGTGGAATGGTCTCTGCGTGTCCACGTGGTCTAATGTGTTACGGCCAGTGTGTTTCCTTATTTTCTGTCTGTATGATCTGTCCATTAACGTAAGTTCCCTACTATTATTGTATTACTGTCAGTTTATCCCTTTACGTCTGTTAATATTTGCTCTATATAATTAGGTGCTCCAATGTTGGGCACATAAATATATTTTTTTATTGTCAGATGCTATTTACTTATTTTTAAAAATTTTTATTGGTGTATAGTGGATTTACAATGTTGTTATTTTCTGCTGCATAGCAAAGTGAATCATATACATGCATCCACTTTTTTAGATTCTTTTCCCATATAGGCCATTACAGAGTACTGAATGGGGTTCCCTGTGCTATACAATAGATCTTTATTAGTTACCTGTCTTGTGTATAGTAGTGTGTATGTTTCATTCCCAATCTCCCAATTTATCCTTTCTCTCTCTTCCCCACCCCCATAAACATGTTTGTTTTATATATATGTGACTGTTTCTATTTTGTAAATAAGTGTATTGGTACCGTTTTTGTAGATTCCACCTACAAGTGACATCATGATATTTGTCTTCCTCTATCTGACTGACTTTACTCAGTATGACACTGTGTCTTTTGATTGGAGCAGTTAGGCTGTTTATGTTTAAACTGATTATTGATAGGCATGTACTTATTGCCATTTTGTTGACTATGGTTTTTTCTGTAGTCCTTCTCTGATTCAAACATACAAAAATAAAGAGAAGCTTCTAAGAATTCCCAGGTACCCTTCATACAGCTTCAACAATGATCAGCTCACGGACAGTCTTATTTCTGTGCCAAACTTATGCACTCTCCCCACTCTGGATTAATTTGAAGTAAAGTAAATACCCCGTAGCACATAATTTAACCTGTATATATTTTAAGATCAATCTGTAAAAGATTACTATTTTAAAAAACATGGTTATGGTATAGTGTAAAAATGGGACAGATTTGAACATCAAGAGTAATAACTGTGATGGTTGGAGCCATATCAAATATGTACAAATGATAATTTTTAAAGACCCCCTCATGGCTCACCTTTACATACTGTTATGACATTAGCTCAGCACTCTAAAAATTGTTACATATAAGGAAAGAAGGAATTACCCTGTTTTTTTCCAGGGCACATTGTATTTCAGAATAGACAAATAGTTAATACGACAAAGTTCTCTATAGAATCCCAACAAGCAAATATAGAGGCACTGCTTTTGAAAAGTGTAATTACTGGATGCTAAACCTACCGAGTAAAAGACTGGTAAGGTTTGCAGTGGATGCACCAGGCCACCTACACCTGAAGCCAGTCACCAGTCCTGGTACCGCCCCAAGTGAGACTGTGCCTCCCACTGCGGCGTGCTGAGAAGTCCACACCAACGCCTACGGGAGTTCCTGCCAGAAACAGAGGAAAACTCAGACGTGGAAGCTAGCCAAGCTTCCAGATGTAATTGCAAGCTTATAGGAAATGAGGGTAAAACAACACAGTACAGGTCCCAGAAGACATGGGGGAGGGGAGGGAGAAGGTGTCATCCTCTGAGATGAGTGACGTATCAGCCAAATACAGTGCTTACCTTGTTGAGATTCTGGCCCAAACAAACTCTCTAAAATATACTTGGAGTAAGAAGGGAATGTGAGATATTAAATAATTGTTAGTAACTATGTGTGATCATGATACTTTGGTAATGCTAAAAATATCTTTTAAGATACATAGTTAAGTATTTACAGATGAAATGATGGGCTTTCCTGGACTTGATTCAAAACCTTGCTCTTCAGAGTGTGACCACCAAATCCAACAGCACCAACCTCACTGAAGAGTTAGAGATGCAGAAATTCAGAACCTACATCTTTACCATCTCCAAGAGACTCACACACACTCAGGATTGAGCAGCATTGCTGTAAAATACTGGGTGTGAGGGAGAGTGTCATAGGGGATAAAAGAAACACGGCTGCAAGTATTGATAATTACAGAAAGTGGAGGCTGAGTGCTTGGTGGTGGGACTGTAAATCAAGGGTTCCTAAACCAGGGACTGACAGACAGACTGGACAGAAGTGTTGATATACTCATCCTAGGGACTTTGTTGATTGGTTTGAGGTGCAAGAAAGCATTCAGACCAATATTGCCTGGTATCCTCCAAGTTACTAGGTAATATTCAAAAGCCCTGAATGCGTGTGTCTTTAAGAAGTATTCCTCATTGTGTGAAAGAGAAAGTGAGAAAGTGAAGTTGCTCAGTCACGTCCGACTCTTTGCAACCCCATGGACTGTAGCCCTCCCCTGTGGACCGTGGCCCGCCCCCGTGGACCGTGGCCCTCCCCCGTGGACCGTAGCCCTCCAGGCTCCTTCCATCCACGGGCTTCCCCAGGCAAGGATACTGACATGGGTTGCCACTTCTTCTCCAGGGGATCTTCCAAGCCCAGGGATCCAACCGAGGTCTCCCACATTGCAGGCAGACACTTTACCGTCTGAGCCACCAGGGAAGCCGTTCCTTACCATATCGAGTATCAAACTGCTGTTTAAAGTTTCTGAAAGTATTTAGTATTTAAAGTATCCTCACTCCTCATGCCAGTGTGTCGATCCCTCTCTCCAGCCACGGCTCAGGCCTTTGAAGAGCCTGGACGGAGCCCTAGATGCTGACGATGAGGAGGACGCCGAGAGAGCCAGCAAGTAAGTCGTGGGTTGCGTGCTCTGTTTGGCCGAAGCTCTAGGTGGCAAGGGATATTTCAAAGCATGTGCATGCCTGGAGAAAAGGTTCTGCTCCCTGCAGTCTCGTCTTCAGCAGGAGGAACCAGGGCTAGTGGGAGGCTCATGGGGGACAAATCTTGAGATGGGAAAGCAAGATAGGCCTGAAATAACTGGGAAGCAATGATGTCTGCAGAAATACCCAGGATAGTGGTCAAGGGGAAACAGAAGCCCCCTCCTCCCCCTGGACTGAAGAGGGGCAGGTGAACATCAGGACAGTGGGAGGAGTTAATTGAAACAAACCAAATATGGGGGAGAGGCGGCGGGACCTCAGTCCATGGGAGGTATCAGAAAAGGAAAATTTCATGAAAGTGGTAAAAATTAACAAATAATAAGGGAAATAATAGTACTATGTGTTGAACTTTAAAACAATTTTAAGCTGTTTGACAGAATCAACTTTTTTCCCCATTACATATATCTTTATTTAAGATATAAAGGATATATATAGGAATAAATAAAGGATAAGGGAATATGCATTCTCCAAAAAAGGAAATAAAGAAAAACCATACAAAAGTACTGAAAGGGAACTCAGAATGTAGAAAGTCCCAGATGTTCAGTCTGATATTTCTAAGGCTGTCGCTCCCACACCCCCCAGAATCAGACTGTGAAAAGCCCTGCTTGTGCTTCCAGATGGGTAAGGAGCCGTAAACTTCAGTTTGTTCTCAG
The DNA here is from genome assembly GCF_019320065.1 of Cervus canadensis. Lineage (NCBI taxonomy): Eukaryota > Metazoa > Chordata > Mammalia > Artiodactyla > Cervidae > Cervus > Cervus canadensis. Next base: position 4,273,770 of record NC_057398.1, read on the forward strand.
CGCTCACACTCAAGATTTCCCGTGTTTGAAGTGGTATGTACATCACTATAAAGAGTTTGGCCATGAACCAGTTCTTCACTTTACTGTCCTTCCACAGAAATACCACGTTGGTTTTAAAACTCCCTCGTCGGTTGACAGTCGTCGGTGAGAGGTTGCTTTGTGTATAGCGTTCGGGTCACGTAATCACCAGCGCGTGTCCTGTTTTTCTCCAGGTTGTCCTCTGAAGATGGAGAAGAAGCTTCTGCTTACTTCTATGAAAGTGACGACTCCCTTGAAACAAGAGCAAAGGCTCCTTCGCCGGGGGAGATGGACCTGCTGGGCGAGATCCTGGACACGCTGAGCACACACAGCTCAGACCAGGGGAAGCTGGCAGCGGCCAGGAGCCTGGACTTCTTCAGGTCGATGGACGAGATAGATTACAAGCCCACGGTGAGTCAGTTTCCAGCCTGTAACATTAAATGAACACTTTCTCACACTCACTGTGCTGGCCGACATGAAGGTAAGTTTCAAAACTCCAAAAATATCGTAAGAGTTAATCATTAAGACATGATTTCTATAACAAAATTCCAATCAAATGCTGGTGTTTCTCATCATTAACTGAAATTATCTTGTCAAGCAGTATTATTTCCCTACAACCTAATTTTATAGTTGTCTTTTTTGGGGAACTTTTAAACATGAAATGTTCCCATGTTTTTCCTGTATTTTTTGGCTCTTCACAACATTTTAGAAGGGTATGAATTTAAGTAATGTTTCACTGCATTGTTTCAGAAATGAATAAGACTTTAAGCAGATTGAACTGGATTCTTTAAAAACACGAGAGAGAGAGAGGTGGAGTAATTTCTACCCTGTTCTGACTATAATAATTACGGATCTTGGCATTGATTATATAATAGTTTGCTTGTTCTTTGAGTTATTTAGTAGGATTTTCTTTGCAAATCCTTTTTATTTCTCAGCTTTTTTGTAGTATGACAGAAGTTGTATACATCTGAGATGTACAATTTGATGTTTGCCCATACACTTTGAAGTGCTGGCCACAGTTAAGCTAATTAGCCATCCCTTACTTCGCAAAGCTTACTTTTCTTTCCTCTTCTTTGAAACCAGAGTACTTGAGACCTGCCTTCTTCACAAAGCAGTTCGGTCCACATGCTGCATACTAGGTCCCTGTGCTTCGCTGGTCTTCCTTGCACCTCCCCTCCCCCCGCAGTGACACCCACCCCATTCTGCTCTCTACACATATGAGCTTGACTAGATTCCACAGAGAAGTGAGATCATGCAGTGTTTGTGTCCTGACATTTCACTTAGTGCAATGCCCTCCAGGCCCATCCTTGGTGTTTTCTTTGTCACTGGATCATGTCCAACTCTTCATGATCCCATCGGCTATAGAGTGCCAGGCTCCTCTGTCCGTGGGATTCTCCAGGCAGGAATACTGGAGTGGGTGGCCATTCCCTTCTCCAGGGGATCTTCCCCACCTAGGGCTCAAACCCAGGTCTCCTGCATTGCCGGATTCTTTACTGTCTGTGCCATTAGCAGCACCCATGTTATCCCAAATGGCAGGATTTCCTTCTAAGTGATATTCACAGCGGATTCTCTTTATCCATTCACCCGTCAGTGACATTTAGCTGTTCCCACAGCTTCCCTGTATGTGAAGCTGTTCACCAGTGTTCACTTCTCTAGTGAACAGTGCTGCAGTGAACACACACCCAGAAGTGGGGGTACTGCGTCTGGCTGCAGCACGTCATAGTTCGGTTTGTAATTTCTTGAGGCCTGTCCACGCCGATGTCCAAAGTGGCTGCATCAGTTTACACTCCCACCCTCTTCTCCACATCCTGGCCGACACTCACCGTCCGGGTTGAACTCTGCAGCCGACAGTTGCACGTGCCCGTCTCAGGCCGTGCCTGTCTTCGGAGCCCTGGGCTGTGGGCCGTGTTCCGAACCCACCGTCGCGGCTGCGTCTCCTCGGGCAGGGACTTCGAGTTCCCAGCCTTGCACGAGAATGATTTCAGAATGGGAAAAGAATGTTGCTGAAGTAACGCCACAGTTTCTTTCCATTTCTTCTAAACGTGTCGTTTCTCCTCTTAGAACAAATCCAACGCGCCCAGCGAGAGCGACCTGGCCCTGCTGTGCAGCGGCTCCGGGGACCAGGCCGGGTGGCACCGGGGCCAGGACGACAGCGCCCTGCTCGGCCGGCAGCTGCCTCCGTCGCCCAGGAAGCGGCTGTCCTCCGGCGCGGGCACTGACCCTCTGTTCATCCTGGAGGAGGAGGCAGCCGAGCGACCCCTTGGCGTTGGCGCGGAGAGCCGGGCCCCGGCGCAGGGGCAGCCGGGCCCCCCTCCAGGCGCCGGAGCGCCCCCTACAGAGAGGAACGAAAAGCTGAGCCCGACTGCGGGCGACGGGGCGGAGGCCGGCCTGGGGCGGCGCCTGTCCACGTGCGTTCCCTGGGAGAAGGAAGGGCAAGACGCCCCCGAGACCGCAGCGGGGTCTGGGCTGCTTCAGGAGGTGGTGTCCTTGTGTCACATCACGTCTGCTTTCCAACAAGACCTGCACATCTCAGGAGGGCGGGCAAGCGGGAACCAGGCTTAAGTCAGCGAACGAAGCGCCCGTCGCGGGCACCCAGCCTTCCACGGAGACGTTCAGGAGCCCACCGCCCCGCGTCGTAAGCAAGGGCTGGTCAGAAAGGCGGCTCTTCTGCTGTCTGAAGTTTTCATTTGGGACACTTCCCCGTCCGCGCGTTTGTCTCGTGGTATGTCGATGACCCATTGATTTTTAAACGTAAAGCTAATTCTCCTACTGTGCTTTTCAGTCAGGTATGAGTTTGTATGTATGTGTGTATGTTGAAAGTATATATTGAGCATCCGATTTCCCAGTGTTTGGTGCTTAACGCCACCTATTTAAGTTAAGTATGCATCTAACCCTTGCACATAACCAGTAGTAGCTACTGTACTAACCTGGTTGAGCATGACCTGGCCAAGATATCAAAACCTATCAGAACTAGCCTGAACCTGTTGACCCACTAATTGCCTTAACCCTAAGCCTATATTAAGCATACTTACCTAATTTATGGGATTCCGTGTAAATTCTGAAAGATAAGTTATGTGTTCTGCAGAGCAATAATGCCTTTTTCGATCATCAAATCAAGGACAGAATTCATATTTTCAAACTTAAAAAGCTCTCTTGTGGACATTGCAGCCATGTTTTCCAAAAAGTATAAAGGTACACACAGACATACCTGTCACTCAGCGAAATACATGAAGTGCTGAATTACAATGTGAAAGTAATGACTGCTGTTTACAAACGACACTTTAAATTTCTTCACAGCCTCTTTTTGCCTTCGCTAACTAGGAGTCACCCCAGAAAGCCAGATGAAACAAAGTGTCCTAGTAGAAAAATGTTCCTGTCTGTTTTTCCCCTAACTAATAATCCTCTTATCAGAATGCTTCACGACATCGCAGACTTACCGCTAAAATAACTGACTTTATATTTTGCAAGTCGTAGGTCTGCAGGCCCCGTGCAGAGCAAGGGCAGCCTCTCCCTACTCAGCAGGGCCGCGGTGTTCAGGGCCCTGTATCCCTGCAGTGCGTCTGCACAGTTCATGAGCCATGCTTCACGCAGATTCCTTGGTTCTCCCCTAAGACCCTGTGTCCGTCCCGGGATCCCGCGCCGGGCCCACCTTGCCCATGGCTGTCATACCTCCTCAGGCTCCTCTTGGATGTGACCGTCTCTAGACCCTCCCGGTCTCTGACGACCTGGGCGGTTCCGAGGAGCACAGGTCAGGTCTGCTGTTGGATGCGCCGCTGCTGGGCCTGTCCAGCGTTTTCCTCGTGGTCGCGGTGGGGCGGTGGGTCCCGGGGAGGGGCTCCCAGCAGAAAAGCGCCGTCTCCTCGCCCCCGCCTGCCCCCGCGGCTGGCAAACGTTGCTGGCCGGGGTCAGCCGCTGGCTGAGGGAGCGCTGGTCGGCCTCCTCCCGGGAAAGCCGCGCCTTCCCTCCGGGCCTCCTGCCGTCGGGGAGGAGACACCAGCACGGCCTCCCTGAGGCCGCGGCCTGTGCTTCCGGTCTGACGCGCGGTATCCACACACACTGCTTGCAGTTCTTCTGCATGGGACTTGGTCTCTCCTCCCTCAAATTCACTGTCACACTTGGAAGTTCTGAGAAGGAATCGCGCATTGATTGCGTCATGATTGGCTAGACTGACAGGAATAATCAGGAGTGAACAACAGTGATGCTGTGCTTCCTCGATTGTTCGCTCCTTCAGTACATGTACTCCATGCATCCCCAATCTTGACTATTTTCTTAATTTATTTTAGGAAAGGTTTGACAAGGCAGTCAAGAACTCCCATCAAAACTGTGCTCTAAAATATTTACTGAAATAATTTTCAGTTAAGATCCTGAAGAGGTTTTGTTAAAAGCACTGCTTAAAAATACGTATTCAGATCGGTCTTTAACTAATTTGAAGAAAATAACCAAGGTTTTCTTTTTTAAGGTAGATTCCAAAATCTAAATGGATATATTTTGGGAGGACAGTTATTCATGTTTATGAAGGAAGGCAGATCTTGTTTTCCTTATAAGGATGAACTCTGTAAGTACTAAGGGTGAAAATCTGTAATCCTTTTTTTAACACCAAAGTAAGATTCAAGGTTCTTGTTAAATTTTGCCTTTATATACTCATTACAAAATTCCATTTTATATTTAAGTATATAACAAAGAAGTCCATTTATCAGAAGAGCTATTTTAAATGAGGAGGAAAAACTGTCACTCTGGTTGTCAATCTGCCGGTCAGATATTCTTCATAATTTTTGAAAAGAATGTAAAGTAGCCCTTGACTACAAATATTGGAATGAGGCATTTTTTTTCCTTTAGAATTCTCCATCTGGAGAATGGGATCATTGTGAGTGTAGCCTTGACAGAATCTGGGTTTTAGTCCACTCGCTCAGTAAGCCTCAGGGCCTCAGAAATGTGAGTTCTTCTCTTAGTCACCTCCCCAGATGTCTGACCACGCTGTGTGGTGAGGACAGTCACCCCCTGACAAACCACATTCGTGTTAAGGTATTTTTAAGCTGCACTTGTGCCTTATTTTAACATACAAAATCAGCTCTGATAGTCCACATTAAAAACAAAAACTCGGCAAGCATTCATATTTTAAACCGTTAACGTTTTGAGTATTCAAAGTCTGCTCTGAGGCTAGACTCCCCTGTATTGGTGGCTGTAGGGGGAATGAAGGGACATGGCGGTGAGCTCTGAAAGGAGAGTTCTCTGTCCTTACTGTGTTCATGTTTTCTAACTAGACAGCATTTTCTACTATGTGTGAACTCCCCTGCTGTTTGAATTTTTCTCCCCGGACGGAGCAACACCTGTCCTACACGGGACTGTATAAACGAGTCCGACCCTTGGTTCTGGGGCCTGTCTTCACACAGCCTCTAGGCAGTCACCATGCTCCCCAAACCCACTCTATCTTTCACCCCAGAGGTATTGCATCCATGGCATTTCAGAGGATAGCAGAGTCCCATGTGCATTGAGGAACTCTTGGTTCATTAAGTGTCGTTAAGTGGTATATTTTAATGGCTACCTACTTTAGCCTATTTTAGAAAGGCACCAAAATAAAGCATGACTATTTCTCTGATTAAAAATTAATAACTCATTTAAGAAATATTTATCAACTCTTGGTACTGTTCATAGGCAAGGTACAGTAACTGTGGACGTAGGGAAATAGAAGAATTGGCCTAGTCCCTGCTGTGCAGGAGCTAATGAAAAGGAAAAGGAATTGCAAGTCTGTTAATAACAACAATGATGATAATATATTTTCCTTAGGAATTATTCAGCCAAGATTCTATCACCAAAAAAAAAAAAAAAAGCCTTTTAAAGCTGCTCAAACTAAAACATGCTCTCAGTACAGAACCACTTTTCCACTGTCATACGACGTGCAAGAATGCTGCTGTCTCGGAGACCTGCTCCTAAAGGACAGATTCGGAGGCTCTGAGAAGCCGTGTGTTCTCGTCCAGCTGGCTGGCCGGCCCCCTCTGCTCCCCTGGACCCAGGCAGCAAGGCTCGGTGCTGAACGCGGCCCCTCGGGACCACCCGGGACCAGTCTCTCCACTCCGCTCAGGAAGAACTGAGCGTGTGGACGCCTGTTGACGGCAGGGAGTTTTTGCTGTCTTTACCCTGATAACAGCATTCTCTGCAAACACTTCCTCCGCACCCCACACACTTAAAAGCTGTCTGCGACGTCTGCTGTGGAGTCTGTACTTGTATCCTAACAAACAAGACCCAGGAATGCTAATGAATTCATCGCTTCTGAAATAAGGTGAAGAGGAAAAAAAACTGTGACTGTTCTCGTAATGAGTAGATCTTCCTTCTTCTTTTTCTAGAATATCTGGATTTTCAGGAAAAGGTTATTTTCATGAAAAAATTTTCTAATGTGAATTCCATTTTGTTTCACATACAGGATCCTGATTCTGGGTGGATAGCTGTAGATCAGAACATAATGAAAGGATGTAAAATGAACCCCAGACCTAATTCCCCGAAAGCACTTCTTCATATAGGAGATGGTTTCTTACAAACTGTCAGCATTTCCTCTGTCTAGCCCAGGAATTTGTTCGTGTCTGTTTCTTAAATCTTAAGAGGCCGAGTTCTTTTGAGCAAATCAGTCAATGTTTTGATTTGGTCAAGATAGGGAATTATGTGTATTTAGAAAGAAGCATATTTTATCTTGAAAATAATATAGGATTTTGTGCAATATTTTTTTTCTTGCATAATTTAGTTCATATAAATATGCACATCTGCTTTTCAAGCAGATACCTTAAGGTCATGTTTTTCAGTATTTGTGTAAACTTGTATGTAGCAATGTTCCATGTGATTTTGGGGGAAAAAAAAACTTTTTACTGTTGGCAGGAGAAATGTTTTTATTTAAAATAATTATGAATATTGCATTATTGTATCATAACTAACTGCCTCAGCAACAATGAATATGCAATAAGAAAATCCCGAACCTTAGATTAGTATTGACAATACTATTACTTTGAAAGAAATGTATATAGTGCAAAATGCTGATTCTTCATTTGTACGTTTCACAAATGCTCAGTTCTGTATCACGTAAATTGAGATGGCATTTGTACGGTGATGACCGAACTATTATGTTGACTGTAATATCCTTTGTGATGCATCTCTGGTAAGATTTATAAAGGGCATTGCCAATACTTTTTGACTGTCTGTAAATTAAGTTAATTTTTGTATAATGTACAGTTTGTTTAACCTTAGAGCTTCTATAGATTTCTATTATACTTGAATGAGGCAGAAAAGCACTGTGGAAAATCTGTAGCTCTGGATGCGACATGCAAACATACCAAAAAAAAAAACAACAGAACAAGGTACTGAACAGCAAACTTAACCAGACGCTTTCTATCCAGAAAGCTGTATTTTTTCAAACCAGACTTAAATGAAGTAATTTAAACTATAGCAGTCTTTTATCATAAAGGATTGCTAAGTCACAAATGATTACCTCTTTGATATGATACACCTCTGAGCCTCTTCGTCTCTGTGTTACTCCACGTCTCAGAAGAGAGCCCTGTTGAGGTACGTTGACACCTCTGCCCTTTGGTATATTACATAACTTCCAGGACAAAATTTGACTCTGTGCATCCTGGATTCATCGTGTGTATTGAGTCACCATCCTTCAGATGGTCTAGTTTCCACCAAATAATCATATACCAAAAATGAGATTTCTTGAATCTGTTTCAATTTAGTACTTAGAGCAAACAAATGTGAACTGCATGACATCTACAGTTTAAAATGCATAAAGCTTTTTACACAAAAAGTACATATGAGGTTAAAAGTGGAACTTTTCCAAAGCTTATTTCTCTTGCTTTAAACGAATAACTGTCCGGAAGGACTGACTCGCTTGGGCCTTGTGCTGGACATGACGTACCTGCACACACCTGCCATCACCGAGGTGTGTGCCGTCGTCCTCGCATCCTTGAGGCTACAGGATAAATCATCTCTGACCTTGACTACTGTTGGGAGGACACTGTGTAAAAGTATTGTTTGGGGGATTTAAAAATATATGCAAAAGTCAATATTGGATGAACAACACATTACCATGAAGTGCCCAACAATGCAGGTTGAAAATAAAGTTGGTCATAATCAAACCCGCCCGTTGCTGACTCTTCTGTAACGACTGGCCAGCTCTCCCATCAGAGTTCCCAGTGAACTGTCACAGGGACCCCTGCCTCTTCGTCTCAGAGCCTTAGGACTGCTGCAGCGCAAACCCAGGCCTCAGCCCTGCTGGCAGGTCTGCTGGGGAGGGAGGCGGCCAGTGTCTCATGTCCGGGCTCAGAAATGACAGAAGAGGTACGTCTGTGTCAGTAAGGTCAGCAGAGCAGGGCTAGAAGCCAAGCCAGACCAGGACTTACTGACCTTCATGTCAGAGCCGTGGACGGACAGACAGGAGGTAGAATGCATCAACAGCTCTCCCCATCATGGGAAGGTGCGCTGATTTCCAGGGGCTCTCAAGGGCCCACCTAGAGCAAAAGTCAAACTTGAATTAAGCATGAAGTTTCCCTTGGGTGCAGAATTTCTGGGAATGATGTGCTGAACTTTGCACAGAAGCAAAGGTCTGCCCTTGAGAAGAGAGAGAGTATCCTTGAAATCCTAAGATAAAGCTAACTTTGATGGGTTGTTAATTTTTAACATTGCACCCGCTACCATCACAGAGGCTGATCTCAGTACCTTTCTCAGTGTCTTGAGAAAAATGATGCAATTTTAATTTTACAGATGCAGATACAGAAACCCGGCTGGCTTTTCCTTATGTGAAAATGAGAGTGTTCTTTTTGGAGTATTATTTTGCCGTGAGTGAGAATCTCCTTGCCTAAAAGTGACAGTGAATTATAGAACACACAAAACTTTACACATTTATGGAAAATGCAGTATTAATAGGGTAAAAATTAAATAGTGTACTATGGAAGTTTCCAGGTGAATTAAGACCTTCCCCAAGTTCTGCCATTGGTTTGGTCCTGTCACCTGATTTCCCTGAATATTCCTCTATTTAAAATAGAACTGTCTGTCCTTAGAATGAATTTGTAATGTCAAGAAACCTTTGTGTACATTGCAGCTGCCACATACAGTCAGCCCTCTGTACCCAAGGATCCATAACCACAGGTTCAAACAACCCAGACTGAAAATACCAATTCAAGAAAGTTCCAAAAAGCAAAAATTAAATGTTTCCCCTACTGGCAACTATTTACATGGCACTTACACTGATTAGGTATTACAGGAAATCCAGAGACTATTTAAAGCACACGGGGGATGTGCATAGGTTATACAGGACTACCACATCATTTTACGTGAGGGACTTGAAAATCCTTGGATTTGGCAGGAGAGGGTGTGAACCTAAGACCAACTCTTGCCCTCGGCCCCTGTGATACCAAAGGACAACTGCAATTTGAGAGAGAGTGCCTAAGTATCTGATTTCATTTGAACGGATGGGTGTTCAGAGCATAAAATCATAAACCAGAACAAGAAACATCTTACATTCTATAGAATCCCATGGCTCTCGAACCTACCTCTTCAGTAGAACCAGCAATGCAGTTTACAAAAGGATGAAAAAAACAAACCTGGATGGTGCTCCTAGGGTTTCTGGAGTAGATGCTGAGATCAGTCCTTTGTAGACAGGAAGGAACTGAGGAACCGAGGAGGCAAGTGGTACCGTCCGTATCCATAGCAACAGGCAGGCTGGCTGGGATGGGAGGCTGACGGGGATCCAGCTTCATGCTGCGGGGCAGGAACACAGGATGGAAATTAAGGGGTGTGCCTAACACACGTTCTCTCCTGCGAGTATTGAGACAAGCCTTCGTGACAAAATGCATTGGGGAAGTTTTTGAGTACCCGATATCTTTTTGGAAGATGGTATTAATTAATTGCCCCCTCTGCCTCCCCAGCTCAATTAATTCAATTTCCACGAATCTTCGTTGTGTGCACACACATCTGTGGCATCTTTCCCTCCTCTTCTCCCCTTCCTTCCTCTTGGGTTTGTTTACACCTCCGAGAGTGATGGGTGAGCACCGCCTTGACTATGCGTGGTAACTAAGGGAACACCTGCTGACTGAGCGATGCTGAGGACAAGGAAAGGCACACCATGAATTTTTTATTGCCCCTGTTACTGACATGTAGGGGTTTTGAGAACATTTTGAGGACATTGAGAGAGAAAATATGTCTCTAAATGTCCTTGTCAGAATTGCCACATGTTTATCTAGTACTTCAACATTTTTGCTCATGTTCAAGAACCAACATTCAAGACAAACTTCTTACTCTTCAGTTTTCTAACTTTAAAATCAAACCTACTTTTAAAATGATGACTGTTTCATATTCATGGTGTTTTGTAGTAACACCATTTAAACATCAGTGTTTTTCAAATTTACAAATTACTTTTTGTAGTTGCAGTTTCTAATTTGAGGACTCAGATTGGAATATCAAAATACACTGATGGTATTCACTCAGTATTTTATCCAGTTTCCTCCAAAATATAAACTTAAATAATTTTAATTGAGCTGAGTTTTCAGAGATTTGATAAATGTCTGAATTGGATACAACCCATTAGGCAGAAATCTCAATTTGTGAAACAAATGTTAGGGAGAAGTGCTCTGTTTTATATTACAGGCTTCCTACATAAGGGATAAGCTTAATGGCAAACTGTTAGAAAACTACTTGAATTTCTAAGAAAAGGATAATTGCTAGGTGCTTGAAACTTGTCTTTAAAAAAAACTACAGCAAATTAAAATTATTTCTCATCAATAATAATTATATTTAACAATGTGACCATACACATACAGCAAAAGAACATACTGTATGAAAATAAAGCAACACTATTCTTGGAGGTTGTTGTGGAGGCTTAATATTGATTTTTTAACCATCATCTGTAAGGTGAATGAAAGGTTCCTGGGCGTTTTGATTTCAAGGTTATGAAAGGATTTTCAAGTTGTTCTGCTTACACTCATATAAGCTGTAGGTAAATCTGTTGAAAATTAAAAGACTGCTATCAAGATTGCCAGGAAAAATATCAACAACTTCAGATATGCAGATGAAACCACCCTAATGAAAGAAAAGGAAGAGGAACTAAAGAGCCTCTTGATGAGTGTGAAGGAGGAGAGTGAAAAAACTGGCTTGACACTCAACATTCAAAAAACTAAGATCATGACATCCAGTCCCATCACTTCATGGCAAATAGACGGGGGGAAATGGAAGCACTAACAGATAAAGATCAGAGCAAAATAAATGAAAAAGAAATTAAACAGTGACAAAAATCAATAAAAGTAAAAGCTGGTATTTAGAGAAGATAAAATTGATAACACTTTAGTGAGACAAATTGAGAAAAAAAAGGGAGAAGACTCAAGTCAATAAATTAGAAGTGAAAAAGAACAGACATGCAAAGGATCATAACAGACTACTATGAGCAACTATATGCCAATAAAATGGACAACCTGGAAGAAATGGACAATTTCTTAGAAAAGTACAATCCTCCAAAACTGAACCAAGAAGAAATAGAAAACATGAGTAGACCAGTCACATGCCCTGAAATCAAAACTGATTTAAAAAATCTTCCAACAAGCAAAAGTTCAGGGCCAAATGGCTTCACAGGCAAATTCTATCAAACATTTACAGACGACTTAACACCTATCCTTCTCAAGCAATTTCAAAAACTTGCAGAGGGAAGAAAACTCCCAAATTCATTCTAGGAGGCCACCATTACTCTGATACCAAAACCAGACATCACAAAATAAATTATGGGACTAGTATCACAGATGAACATAGATGCAAAAATCTACAACAAAATACCAGCAAACAGAATCCAACATTAATACATTAAAAGAACCAGACACCATGATCAAGTGGAATTTATCCCAGGGATTCTTCAATATATGCCAATCAATCAATGTAATATACCATATTAACAAGTTGAAGAATAAAAAACATGATAATCTCATAGATACAGAAAAAGCTTTTGACACAATTCAATACCTATGTATGAAAAGAACTTTTCAGAGAGTAGGCAAAGAGGGAACCTAGCTCAACATAAGAGAGGCCATATGCGACAAACACAGAGCAAACATTATTCTCGATTTTGAAAAACTGAAAGCATTTCCTCTAAGATCAAGAACAAGACAAGGGTGCCCACTCTTTGCCACTGTTATTCAACATAGTTTTGGAAGTCCTAGCCACAGCAATCAGAAGAAAAAGAAGAGGAATCCAGATTGGAAAAGTAAAACTGTCACTGTGCAGATGACATTATATTGTACATAGATACTGCCAGAAGACTACTAGAGGTCATCAATGATTTTGTAAAGCTGCAGGATACAAAATTATAGCACAGAAATCCCTTGCCTTCCTATACACTAACAACAAAAAATCAGAAAGAGAAAAAAAGAAAAAAAATGCATTCACCACTGCAACAAAATAATAAAATACCTGGGAATAAACCTACTTGAGGAGACAAAAGACCTGTATTTAGAAAACCAGAAGGTACTGCTGAAAGAAGTCAAAGACAAATAAGAAAATATACCATGTTCTTGGATCAGAAGAATCAATATTGTGAAAATGACTAAACTATCCCAAACAATCTACAGATTAGTGTAGTCTCTTATCAAATTCCAATGACATTCTTCACAAAATTAGAACAAAAAATTTTTACAATTTGTATGGAAACACAAAAAAGTCCCGAATAGCCAAAGCAATCTTGAGAAAGAAAAATGGAGCTGGAGGAATAAACTTTTCTGACTTCACCTATACTACAAAGCTTCAGTAATCAAGATAATATGGTACTGGCACAAAAACAGAAATACCGTTCAATGGAACAAGGTAAAAGCCGCTCCCCCCCAAATCCATACACCTATGGGCCCCTTATCTTCAACAAAGGAGGCAGGGATATACAATGGAGAAAAGACAGCCTCTTCAATAAGTGGTGCTGGGAACACTGAAAAGAATGAAATTAGAACATACTCTAACACCATACACAAAGAACTAAAAAAATGGGTTGTAGACCTAAATGTAAGTCCAGAAACTGGAAAACTCTTAGAGGAAAACATAGAACACTCTTTGACATGAATCACAGCAAGACCCTCTTTGACCTACCTCCTAGAGTTATGGAAACAAAACCAAAAACAAACAAATGGGACATAATAAAAGCTTTTGCACAGCAAAGTAAACTATAAACAAGATGAAAAGACAACCCTCAGAATGGGAAATATAATTGCAAACAAAACAACTGAAAAAGGATTAACATCCAAAATATACAAGGAGCTCGTGCAGCTCCATATCAGAAAAACAACCCAATCAACAAACAGGCAGAAGACCTAAACCGACATTTGTCCAAAGAAGACACACAGATGGCCAAACATATGAAAAGATGTTCAACATCGCTCAGTATGGAGAGAAACAAAAATCAAAACTGCAGCATCACACTAGTTAGAATGGCCACCATCAAAAAATCTCCAAACGATAAATGTGTACAGGGTATGGAGAAAACTTTACATTCCCTACTCCCATACAACCACTGTGGAGGACAATATGAAGATTCCTTGAAAAGACAAGGAATAAAACTATAATATGACTCAACAATCCCACTCATGGACATATATCCTGAGAAAACCATAATTCAAGAAGACCCATGTACCCCAATGTTCATTGCAGCTTTATTTATTGGCAGGACATGGAAGCAATCTCAATGTCCATGAACAGATGAATGAATAAAGAAGTTGTGGTACATATGTCCAGTGGACTATTACTTAGCCATAAAAGGAACAAAATTGGGTCATTTGTAGTGATGTGAAGAAACCCAAAGTGTCATACATAGTGAAGTCAGAAAGAGAAAATCAGACATCATATACTAATGCACGTATTTATGGAATCTAGAAAAATGGTTCTGATGAGCCTATTTGCAGGGAAGGAATGGAGAGGCAGACGTAGGGAATGGACTTGTATTCACAGCGGGGAGAGAGAGAGGGTGAGGCACACAGAGTGACACTGCCATGTATACACTGCCGTGTTTAAAATAGATAACAGAGGAAACGGAGCTCAACTCTGAGGTCTGCGACACCTAGAAGGATGGGGTAGGGTGGGGGGTGTGAGAGGGTGGCTGAAGAAGGAGGGGGTATTTCTATACTTAGAGCTGATTCATGCTGTTGTCCTGCAGAAACCAGCACATCACTGTAAGGCAGTTACAATCAAATTAATTGACAAAAGGAAAGAAATCATAAAAATCAGAGCAGAAATAAATGAAACAGAAAAAAGAAAAAGTTAAAAATACCCTTAAAATAAAAGTTGGCTCTTTGAGAAAATAAACAAAATTGATGAACCTTTTAGCCAGACTCAAAATAAAATTGGATAGGTCTCAAATTAATAAAACTAGAAAAAGGAGAAATCACAAATGACACTGCAGATCTCAGGATCATAAGAGACTACTATATATGCCAATAAAATGGACAACCTGGAAGAAATGAACCAGGAAGTATTAGAAAATATACACAGACCAATCACAAGTAATGAAACTGAAACAGTAATTAAAAATCTTCCAGCAGAAGTCCAGGACCTCATGGCTTCACAAGCAAATTCTATCAAACATTTATGTTAGACCTAACACCTTTCCTTCTCAAAACTCTTTCAAAGAATTGTAGAGGGAAGGACACTCCAAATTCACTCTACGATATTACCATCACCCTGAAACCAAAACCACACAAAGATATAACAAAATAAGGAAAGTAAAGGTCAATATCACTGATGAAAGAAAATCCTCATAATAGAGTAGCAAACAGAATTCAAAACACGTTAGAAGAATCATATACTGTGATCAAGTGAGATGTATTCCAGGTATGCAAGGGTTCTCCAATATATGCAGATCAACCAATGCAATACACCATGTTAATAAATTAAAGAATAAAAGCCATATGATCATCTCAGTAGATGCAGAAGAAGCTTTTTACAAAATTCCACACCCATTTATGGTAAAAAACTGTCCAGACAGTGGGCACAGAGGGAACACATCTCAATATAATAAAGGCCATATACAACAAAGCTACAGCAAACATCTTTCTCAATGTTGAAATACTAAAAGCATTTCTCTGAATAGCAGGAATAAGATAAGGATGTCCATTCTGACCGTTCTTATTCAACATAGTTTTGGTAGTTCTAGCCCAGCAATCAGGGAAGAAAAATAAATGAAAGAAATATCAGAAAAGAAGTAAAACTGTCACTGTTTGCAAATGACATGTTACTATACATAGAAAATCCTAAAGATGCCACCAGAGGAGCGTCCCTGGTGGTTCAGGAGTAAGGAATCCATCTGCCAATGCAGGAGACACAGGTTTGATCCCTTGTCTGGGCGGATCCCATGTGCTGTGGAGCAACGGAGCACGTGGAGCACCACTGCTGAGCTTAGGCCGTGGGGCCTGAGAGCCACAAGGACCAGCCCACGCGCTGCAGCTACTGAAGTCCGTGGGCCCCAAAGCCCGCGCTCCTCAGTGAGAGACGCCACTGCAAGAAGCCCGTGACAGCCACACAGAGTGGCCACCACCCGCCACAACTAGGGAAAAGCTCGCACAGCCACAAAGACCCGGCACAGCCGGAAGTAACAAAAGTATCTAAAAACAAGTTTTTGAGATTAATTTGTGCTTTTATTTGCCAATATAATTAACTACAGTGGATTGCAAACTTTCTTGATTTAAAAATACATTTTATATCACAATCCAACACACATATATAATATGTATACATATATAAAAGCAAAACAAAGTTTTACCAAAAACCCTGAGTGTTATTTTTTGGAGACCTTTATTAAAAAAAAAAAAAAAAACACAGGAGAAACAATAATCTTAAAAGAAAAACAGATGCCACCAGAAATCTACTGGACCTAATCAATGAATTTGGTAAAATTTCAGTATATAAAATTAATGCATGGAAATCTTTCATATTTCTATACTAACAATAAAAAGTAAACAGAAATTAGGAAAACAATTCCATTTACCACTGGAAGGAATAGTATAAAATACCTAGAAATAAGCCTACCTAAGGAGGCAAAGTTTTAAGCTCGCTTAAAACTCAACATTCAGAAAACTAAGATCATGGCATCCGGTCCCATCACTTCACGACAAATAGATGGGGAAACAATGGAAAGAGTGAGAGATGGTTTTTTTTTTGGGGGGGGGGGGCTCCAAAATCACTGCAGATGGTGACTGCAGCCATGAAACTAAAAGACACTTGCTCCTTGGAAGAAAAGCTATGACCAACCTAGACAGCATACTAAAAAGCAGAGACATTACTCTGCCAACAAAGGTCCGTCTGGTCAAGGCTATGGTTTTTCCAGTGGTCATGTATGGATGTGAGAGTTGGATTGTGAAGAAAGCTGAGCGCCGAAAAATTGATGCTTTTGAACTGTGGTGTTGGAAAAGACTCTTGAGGGTCCCTTGGACTGCAAGGAGATCCAGCCAGTCCATCCTAAAGGAGATCAGTCCTGAGTGTTCATTGGAAGGACTGATGCTGAAGCTGAAACTCCAATACTTTGGCCACCTGATGCGAAGAACTGACTCATTGGAAAAGACCCTGATACTCGGAAAGATTGAAGGCAGGAGGAGAAGGGGATGACAGAGGGTGAGATTGTTGGATGGCATCACCGACTCGATGGACATGAGTTTGAGTAAACTCTGGGAGTTGGTGATGGACAGGGAAGCCTGGCGTGCTGCAGTCCATGGAGTCCCAAAGAGTCGGACACGACTGAGTGACTGAAGGAGACAAAAGACCTATACTCATAAAAATATAAACACTGATGAAAGAAATAAGACACAAACAGATGGAGTAATATACCACATTCTTGGATTGGAAGAATCAATATTGTGAAAATGAATACACTACCCAACAAGCTATAGATTTGGTGCAATTCCTGTCAAATTATCAAGGTCATTCTTCACGGAATTAGAACAGAAATTTTACAATTAGTGTGGAAACACTAAAGATCCAGGGTAGCCAAAGCAATCTTGAGAAAGAAAAACATATCTGGAGAAATCAGGCTACCTGACTTCAAACTATACTACAAAGCTACAGTAATCAAGACATCATGGTACTGGCACAAAAACAGAAATGTAGATCAATGGTAAAGGACAGAGAGCCCAGGGATAAACCCCCACACACATGGTCACCTAATCTGTGACACAGGAGGCAAGAATATACAAGAGAGAAAAGACAGCCTCTTCAATAAGTAGTGCTGGAAAATCTGGACGGCTGTGGGGTGGGATTTGGGGCATGGGAGGAAGGTACAAGAAGGGATAGATGTATGTATGTGCTTAGTAGCTCAGTATATGTATAGCTGGTTCACGCAGTTATACAGCATAAATTAAAACTATTTATAAAGCAACTAAACTTTGATTAACAATAAATTGTTTAAATGTTCAATTAAAAAAAGAAAGCTTGAGTTGCACTTATATCAGATGAAGTAGTTTAACATCAAGATTGTTACAAGAGACAAGGAAGGTCAAGACCTAATAATCAAGGGATCAATCCAAGAATAAGATATAACAATTTTATTTATGCACCACTATAGGAACACCTTAATATATAAGGCAAATGCTAACAGACAAAAACAGAGAAATCAACAGTAACACAAAAATAGTGGGGGACTTTAATATTCCATTTACACAAATGGACAAATCATCAAGATAGAAAATAAATAAGGAAACACAAGCTTTAAATGACACAATAGACCAGACAGACTTAATTGATATTTACATAAAACATTCAACCTGAAAGTAGCAGCATACACTTTCTTCTCAAGTGCACGTGGAACATCCTTCAGGACAGATCATATCTTGGGTCATGATTCAAGCCTTGGTAAACTCAAGAAAACTGAAATTGTATCAAGCATCTTTTCCAACACTATGAGATTAGAAATCAATTACAGGAAAAGAACTATTAAAAAAAACCCAGAAACACATGGAGGCTAAATAACATGCTACTAAATAACCAAGAGATCACTGAGAAAATCAAAGAGGAAATTTAAAAAATACACAGAAACAAATGGCAATGAAAGCACGACAGCCCAAAAACTATGGGATGCAGCAAAAGCAGTTCTAAGAGTGAAGTTTATAGCAATTCATTCTCCCCTTAAGAAATAAGAAAAATCTCAAACAATCTGCTCTTCCACCTAATGCAACCAGAGAAAAAAGATCAAAGAATCCACAGTTAGTGGAAGGGAAGAAATGATAAAAGAGCAGAAATAAAATATAAACAAAACAACAGCAAATATCAATAAAAGTTGGTTCTTTGGAAAAAAAAAAACAAAATTGATAAAACTTAAGTCAGATTCAAGAAAAAAAAGGAGAAGATCTGAATCAATAAAATTAGAAATAAAAAGAATAAATTACAACTGACACTGAAGACATACGCAGGATCATATGGGACTGGAAAAAGCAACTATATGCCAATAAAATGGAAAACCTGGAAGAAATGGACAAATTTATTGAAAGGTACAACCTTCCAAGACTGAACCAATAAGAAATAGAAAATATAAACAGACCAATCACAAGTAATGAAAGAGTAATTAAAAATCTTCCAACAAACAAAAGTCAAGGACCTGATGGCTTCACAAGCAAGTTCTAGCAAACATTTATAGAAGACCTAACATGTCTCCTTTGCAGACTCTTCCAAAAAATTGCAGAGGGAAGGAAACTCCCACACTTGATTTATAAGGCTACCATCACGCAAATACCCAAACCAGAGAAAGATTTCACAAAAAAAGAAAGAGAAAATTACAGACCAATATCACTGAAGAATACAGATGCAAAAGTCCTCAACAAAATATTAGCAAACAGAATACAACAGCACATTAAAAGGATCATATACCATGATCAAATGGGATTTATTCTAGGGATGCAGAATATCGAAGTATTCTTCGATATATGCAAATCAACCAATGTGATACACTATATTAACAAATTGAAACACAAAAACCATATGATCATCTCAATAAATGCAGAAAAAGCTTTTAACAAAATTCCACACCCATTTATGACAAAAATTCTCCAGAAAGTGGGCAAAGAAGGAACATACCACAATATAATAAAGGCCATGTACAACAAACCCACAGCAAACATCATTCTCAATGATGCAAAACAAAGCGTTTCTTTTAAGATCAGCAACAAGACAAGGATGCCCACTCTTGCCACTTTTATCCAATATAGATTTAGAAGTTCTAGCCATGGCAATCAGAGAATAAAAAGAAATACAAACTGGAAAAGAAGAAATAAAACCATCACTATTTGCTGATGGCATGATACTATACATAGAAAGTCCTAAAGATGCCACCAGAAATCTACTGGACCTAATCAATGAATTTGGTTGTAAGATATAAATTAATGCACAGAAATCTCTTGTATATACTAACAACAAAAGAGTAAAAAGAGAAATTAAGGAAGCAGTCTCATTTACCATTGCAACAAAAATAATAAAATGCCTAGGAATAAACCTACCCAGGAGGCAAAAACCTGTACTCAGAAAACTATAAGACACTGATGAGAGAAATCAAAGATGAAAAAAATAGATGAAGAAATATACCAGGTATTGGTTTGAAAAAATATTGCAAAAATGACTATGCTACTCAAAACAATTACAGATTCAATGCAATCCAAATAAAACTACCAATGTAATTTTTCACAGAATCGAAAACTAAAAAGGTTACCATTTGGATGGAAACACAAAAGAACCTGAACAGCCAAAGCAATCTTGAGAAAGAAAAATGGAGCTGGAGGAATCAACCTTCCTGACTTCAGACTATTCCGCAAAGCCTCAGTAATCAAGACAATATGGTATTGGCCCCAAAACAGAAATATAGATAAGTAGTACAGGATACAAATCCAAAAGATAAGTCTGCACAACTGTGGTACCTAATGTATGACAAAGGGGGCAAGAATATACAATGGAGAAGGGACCGTCTCTTCACTAAGTGGTGCTGGGAAAACTGGACATCTATACGTGAAAGAATGAAATTAAAATACTACCTAACACCATATATGAAAATAAACTCTAAATGGATTAAAGACCTCAATGGAAAACTTGACACTATAAAAATCCTGGAGGAAAACATAATGAAAACACTTTGACATAAATCACAGTAAGATCTTCTTTATCCCACCTCCTAGTGTAACGAAAATAAGAAAGTGAATTCGCTCAGTCTCATCCAACTCTTTGTGACCCCATGGACTGTAGCCTACCAGGCTCCTCCATCCACTGAATTTTCCAGGCAAGAGTACTGGAGTGGGTTGCCATTTCCTTCTCTAGGGGATCTTCCCAATCCAGGGATTGAACCTAGGTCTCCTGCATTGCAGGCAGACACTTTACCATCTGAGCCACCAGGGAAGCAAACAAAAATAAAATGAGATCTAATCAAACTTAAAAACTTTTGCACATCAAAGGAAACCATAAACAAGATGAAAGGACAACACTCAGAATGGGAGTAAGTAAATGCAAATGAAGCAATTGACAAAGGATTAATTTCCAAAATATACAAACAGTTCATGCAACTCAATATCAAAAAAACAAAGAAGCCAATCAAAAAATGAGCAGAAGACCTAAAAAGACATTTCTGCAAAGCAGACATACAGATGGCCAAGAGGCACATGAAAAGACGCTCAACATCACTAATTATTTGAGAAATGCAAATCAAAACTAAGGTGAGGTATAACCTCACACCAGTTAGAACGGCCATCATCAACAAATCTTCTGACAATAAATGCTGGCAAGAGTGTGAAGAAAAGGGAACCCTCTTACACTGTTGGTGGGAATGTAAACTGATACAGCCACTGTGCAGAACAGTGTGGACAGTCCTTTAAAATTAAAATTAGAACCACGATATGAACCAGCAGTCCTACTCCTGGGCATATACCCAGACAACATCATAATTCAAAAAGACACATGCACCCCAATGTTCATTGCAGCACTATTTACAACAGCCAGGACATTAAAGCAGCCTAGATGTCCATCAGCAAATGAATGGATAAAGAAGATACTTAGATACAATGGAATGCTACGCAGTTGTAAAAAAAAAAAAAAAAAAATTGGGTCATTTTAGTGATGTGGAAGAGCCTACAGTTTTTGTCTTGCAGAGTGAAGTCAGAAAGAGAAAAACATTGTATATTAATGCATATATATGGACACTATGAACAGAAAAATGGTATTGATGAACCACTGCAGGGCAAGAACAGAGACACATACAGAGAATGCACATGTGGACACGGAGATGGGGGAAGAGGAGGACAAGATAAATTAGGAGATTATGATTGACCTCTGTGCACCACCATGTGTAAGCCAGACAGCTCGTGCAAACCTGCCTTATAGCACAGGGCGCTCAGCTCAGCGCTCTGCAATGGCCCAGGTTGGTGGGATGGGAGGCTGTGGGAGGGAGACTTAAGAGGGAGAGGACGCATGTATACATAAAGCTGATGAACTTCGTGGTGAAGCAGAAGGTGACACAATATTGTAAAGTAATCATGTTCCAATCTTAAAAAAAATGCCTGAGAAACACCAGGGCCTACTGTCAGCATTCCCGTGTTCAAGGGGCCCAGAGCTGTTCCAGCAGGATAAACCCGGGAGAAGGTGCGGAGACACCCTCATCAAATTAGCAAAAATTAAATGCAAAGGAAAAATATTAGAAGTGACACAGGAAAAGCAACAAGTAAGATACAAGCAAGTCCCCATCAGGCTACCCGCTGATTTTTCAGCAGAAACTGCAGGACAGAAAGGAGTCACAGGATAGATTTAAAGGGAAGAAAGGGAAAAACCTAAAAACAAGAATACCCTATACAACAAGGCTCTCAGTCAGAGTTGGCAGAGGAATCAAAAGCTTTACAGAGGAGCAAAAGCTCAGAGAATTCAGCACCACCAAACCAACTTTAGAACAAATGCTAAAGGAACATCTATAGGAAAGAAAAAAAGAAAAGAGAAAGGCCACAACTAGAAACAAGAAAATCACAAATTGTAAAGCTGGTAAAGAGAAACATACAGTAACAGTAGAAAATCGTCAACAAACAAATATGATACCAAAATAAGTAATGATGAAAACAGAAGAGTAAAATGCAGGAAATGGGAAATGCATTTGAAAGTCAGAGACCAGCAACTTAAAAAAAAAAACAACAAAAACTTGTATATATAGACTGCTATATCAAAAATTTGTGGCAACCACAAACCAAAAACTACAATAGATACAGTCACAAAAAGCAATACTAGTACAACAATAAAGATATTCACAAATCACAGCAGAAGAGAACAAAAGAGGAAGGGACGAGAAAAGAACTACAATCACAAATCCTAAACAATTAACAAAATAGTAAGAACATACATATCATAATTACCTTAAATGTAAATGGATTAAATGCTCTGACCAAAAAACATATATTGGCTGATGGATACAAAAACAAGAACCACATATATGCTGTGTACAAGAGACCAGCTTCAAGCCCAGGGACACATACAAACTGAAAATGGTGGGCGGGGGATGAAAAAGGTATTCCTTGCAAAGGAAATCAAAAGAAAGCTGAAGTATCAACATAATATGAGAAAAATAGATTTTAAAATAAAGACAGTTGCAAGAAACAAAAAATAACACTACATAATGATCACAGGATTGATCCAAGAAGAAGATATAAACATTGCAAATATATACACACCCACAAAGGAGGTCCTCAATATGTAAGGCAAATGCTAAGAGCAATAAGAGGGGAAAGAGTAACACAATAGTATTGGAGGACTTTAATAACACAACACTTGTACCAATAGAAAGATCATCCAGACAGAAAATCAATAAGGAAACATGAGCCTTAAACAGCACAGTGGACCAAGCAGACTGAATTGATATTTAAAGAACATTCCATTTGAAAGAGTAAATAAACTTTCCTCTCAAGTGCATATGGAAGCTTCTCCAGAACAGATGACAGCTTGGGCCATAAGTGAAGCCTGGTAAAATTTAAGAAAATTGAAATCATGTCAAGCATCTTTCCCAAACACAATGCTCTGAGATAAGAAAGTAATTGCAAAAAAAAAAAAAAAAAAAAGCATCTAAAAAACACAAACATGTAGAGGCTAAACAATATGTTACTAAGTACCAAAGGGTCAATGAGAATAAGAAAAAATAGAGATGAATGACAATGAAACCACAACAATCCAAATCTTATGGGACACAGCAAACGCAGTTCTAAGAGGGAAGTTCACAGCAACATAATCTTAACCCAGGAAAGAAGAAAAATCTACAATAAACAACTTACATCTTACATCTAACAATCTTACAAGCAACAATCTTACATCTAAAGCAACAAGAGACAGAAAAACAAAACCCAAAGTTAGTAGAAGGAAAGAAATTATAAATGTCAGAGCAGAAATAAGTGAAACAGAGACAATGAAATAGAAAAGATCAGTGAAACTAAAAACGGGTCCTTTGAAAAGAAAGACAATAAACCTTTAATGCAGAGTCATCAAGAAGAAAAAGGAAAGGCTCAAATGGATAAAATTAGAAATGAAAGAAGTTAAATCTGACATCACAGAAATCTAAAGAATCGTAAGAGCCTACTACAGGCAACTATATGTCGATTAAATGGACAACCTAAAAGAAATGGACAAATTATTAGAAAGGTACAACTTACAAGATTGATAAGGAAAAAACAGAAAATATGAACACACCAATCACAAGCACTGAAACGGTGATTTAAAAAGTCCCAACAAACTAAAGTCCAGGAGTAGATGCCTTCAGAGGTGAATCCAAACATTTAGAGAAGAATTAACACCCATATTTCTCAAAATCTTCCAAAAATTTCAGAGGAAGAAACACTGCTGAACTCATTCTATAAGGCCACCATCACTGTGATACCAAAATCAGACAAAGATCACACACACACACAAAGATAATGACAAGCTGATATCACTGATAAACATAAATACAAAAATCCTCAACAAAATGTTAGCAAATCTAACCCCCAAAGAACATTAAAATGATCATACCCTGTGATCAAGTGGGATCTGTCTTCAATCCACAAATCTATGTGGTACACTACATTAACAAATGGAAGATTTAAAACATATGGTCATCTCAGTAGAAGCAGAAAAAGCTTTTGACAAAATTCAACCCTCATTTATTGTAAAAACTCTCCAGAAAGTGGGTATAGAGCCTACCTAAACATAATAAAGGCTATATATGACAACCCACAGCTAAATTAAATAGTGAAAAACTGAAAGCCTTTCCTTTAAGATCAGCAACAAGACAGAAACATCCATTCTCACCACATTTATTCAAAATAGTTTTGGAAGTCCTAGCCACAGAAGTCAGAGAAGGAAAAGAAATAAAGGTAATCCAAATTTGAAAAGAAGAATTAAACTGTTTGAAGATGACATTACACCATACACAGAATATCTTAATGCTACCAGAAAACTACTAGATGTTATCAATGAATTGGGTAATGTTTCAGGATACAAAATTAGTACACAGAAATTTCTTGCATTTTTACACACTAACAAATGGTCAAAGAGAGCTATTAATGAAACAATTCCATTCACCATCACATCAGAAAGAACAAGATATCTAGGAATAAACCTACTTAAGGAGACAAAAACCTGTACTCTGAAAACTGTAAGATGCTGATGAAAGAAACTGAAGATGACAGACAGATGGAAAGATACCATATTCTTGGAGTGGAAGAATCAATAGCATCAAAATGACTGTACTTCCAAAAGTAAGTTACAGATTCAATGCAATCTCTATCAAATTACCAACAGCATTTTTCAGAGAACTAGAACAAAATTTGCTTAAATTTATGGAAACACAAAGTACATGAATAGCCAAAGCAATCCTGAGAGAGAAAATCAGCTGGAGGAATCAGATTCCCTGACTCTGTACTATACTACAAAGCTACAGTCATCAAAACAGTATGTTACTGACACAAAAGTCAAAATACCAGTCAATGGAATGGAATAGGAAGCCCAGAAATAAACCCACGTACTTACAGCCAATTAATCTATGATGAAAGAAGCAAGAATATTCAATGGAGCAAAGACAGTATCTCAGTAAAAGGTGCCAGGAAAACTGGACAGCTACATATAAAAGTATGAAATTATTACATTCTCTAAAATCAAATACAAAAAAATAAATTCTAAATGCATTAACCACTTAAATATAAGGCTGGATACTATAAAACTCTTAGAGGTAAACATAGGTAGAACACTCTTTCACATAAATTGCAATAGTATCTTTTTGGATCCACCTCTTAGACAAAAAAAGAAAAAAAAAAAAAATAAACAAAGAGGAACTAATTAAACCTAAAAGCTTTTCCACGGCAAAGGACACCATAAGCAAAGTGGAAAGAAAATCTACGCACGGGAGGAAATATTTTCAAATGAAGGGACTGACGACAGATTAATGTCCAAAACGTGACACGGAGTCAATATTAAAAAATAAAAAGCACGCAGAACATCTACATAGGCATTTCTCTAAAGACATGCAGGTAGTCAAAAATCATGTGAAAAAATGTTGAACATCTCTAATGATCAGAGACACGCAAATCAAACCTGCAGTGAGGCATTACCTGACACCACTCAGAATGGCCACCATCAAAGGCTACAAGTAACAGATGTCAGAGAGGATTTGGAGGAAAAAAGAACACCCTACACTGTGTGTGGGGATATAAACTGGGACAGACTGTGGATTACAATATGGAGGTTCCTGAGAAACTACAAGCAGAGCTACCACATGATCCAGCAATCCAACACGTGGGCATATATCCAGAGAAAAACAATTCAACAATATACACGCCCCTCAATATTCACAGCAGCAGGATTTACAACAGCCAAGACATGGAAGCAACGTAAGTGTCAAATAGATGAAAAATAGAGAGGATATATATAGGGGTGTATATATATGTATACACATACACACATATAAACACACAAACACATGCAATGGACTATGACAGCCAGATAAAGAATGAAATAATGCCATTTGCAACAACATGGACGGACCTGGAGATTACCAACTAAGTGAAGTCAGTCAAAGAAAGACAAACATATATTATTAATACTGAAATCTAAAAAGTGGCACAAATGAACTTATTTACAAAACAAAAATAGACTTACAGACTTGGAAAATAAACTTATGGTTGCCAAAGGGGAAACATGGGCCGGGGAGGGATAACTTAGTAGTTTGAGGTGAAAATAAACACATGACTATATATAAAATTATCAATAGTGATCAACTATATAGCACTCTACTCAATATTCTGTAATAACCCATGTGGGAAAAAAGGGAAAAGGAAGGGACATATGAATACACATAACTGAATCACTTTGCTATATGCCTAAAATTAACACAACATTGTTAACTGACCATCAGTTCAGTTCAGTCGCTCAGTCGGGTCTGACTCTTTGCAACCCCATGGACTGCGGCACGTCAGGCCTCCCTGTCCATCACCAACTCATTACTCAAACTCATGTCCACCGAGTCAGTGATGCCATCCAACCATCTCATCCTCTGTCATCCCCTTCTCCTCCCACCTTCAATCTTTCCCAGCATCAGGGTCTTTTCCAGTGACTCCGTTCTTCCCATCAGGAAGCCAATTGGAGTTTCAGCTTCAGCATCAGTCCTTCCAATGAATATTTAGGACTGATTTCCTTTAGAATGAACTGGTTGGATCGCCTTGCAGTCCAAGGGACTCTCAAGAGTCTTCCCCAACACCTCAGTTCAAAAGTATCAATTATTTGGCACTCAGCTTTCTTTATAGTCCAACTCTCACATCCATACATGACTACTGGAAAAACCATAGCCTTGACGAGACAGATCTTTGTTGGCAAAGTATTCTCTCTGCTTTTTAATATGCTCTCTAGGTTGGTCATAACTTTTCTTCTAAGAAGCAAGCGTCTTTTAATTTCATGGCTGCAGTCAGCATCTACATTGATTTTGGAGCCCAAAAAGATAAAGTCAGCCACTGTTTCCACTGTTTCCCCATCTATTTGCCATGAAGTGATGGGACCAGATGCCATGATCTCAGTTTTCTGAATGTTGAGTTTTAAGCCAACTTTTTCACTCTCCTCTTTCACTTTCATCAAGAGGCTCTTTAGTTCTTCTTCACTTTCTGCCATAAGGGTGGTGTCATCTGTGTATCTGAGGTTATTGATATTTTTCCTGGCAATCTTGATTCCAGCTTGGGCTTCATCCAGCCCAGCGTTTCTCATGATGTACTCTGCATATAAGTTAAATAAACAGGATGACAATACACAGCCTTAACATACTCCTTGTCCTATTTGGAACCAGTCTATTGTTCCATGTCCAGTTCTAACTGTTGCTTCCTGACCTGCATACAGATTTCTCAAGAGGCAGGTCAGGTGGACAGGTATTCCCATCTCTTTAAGAATTTTCCACACTTTGTTATGATACTACCTTCTTCTAGGTCCTATATTTAAGTGCAGTCATTTTGGGTGTTAGGGCTTCAGAAGATGAATTCAGGTGGGAGATGTCATTTAGTATAGAGGTCAAAGGAGACAGAAGTCCTAGTTAAAACAAACATACACCTCTGCTGGCAAACTCAGTTTGGCTCACCTGTGTTGCAACAGACCTGATTTGACCAGTTGTGCTCTGCTGTAGTTCGACTCAGAGAGCACATCTAGAAACATCACTCTGACTGCATTGCATCTGACAATCTGAAGAGATGCTTCATATAAAGCCTTCTTGCTACTGTACTATGTTTTAACAAGAAGCAGCCATGACTCTGAACGTTGCAGAGATAGTGGACAGGACAGGAGATGGCAGAAAAGGACTTCAGCACACCTCCTTGCATGAAAACACCAAAATCACAACTAACGGGCTTGACAACCCTTGACCAAAAAAGACTGGAACCTACTAAAAAAGATACTTTGTATTCAAAGACAAAAAGAAGCCACAACAACGAGGTAGGATGGACACCTTCAGGACATAATCAAATCCAATAACCCCTGTGTGGGTGACTCACAAACTGGAGAATGATTATATCTCAGAGGTTCTCACACAGGAGTGAGAGTTCGTGTCCCTTGTCAAGCTCCACAGCTGGGGGTTCTGGCAACAGAACAAGGAGCCCCCGGGGCATTTGGTTTAAAGGCCAGAGGGGCTTGACTGCAGAAGAAAGCAATAGAAGAGACCAATGAAACCAAAAGCTGGCTCTTTGAAATGAAAACAAAATTAACAAACCTTTAGCCAGCCACATCACAAAAAAAGGGAAAGTGCTCAATTCAATAAAATCTTAAATGAAAAAGGAGAAGTTACAACTGAGAAAAAAGAAATAAAAGATCATAAGAGACTAGTGTATGCAATTATATGCCAACAAAATGAACCACCTAGAAGAAATGGACAAACTCTTAGAAAGGTCCAATTGTCCAAGTCTCAACCAGGAAGAAATACAAAATATGAACAGACCAGTCACAAGTACTGGAATTGAAAACGTGACGTAAAATGTCCCAGCAAACAAAAGTCAGGACAAGATGCCTTCACAGTAGAATTCTAACAAACATTTCAGTTCAGTTCAGCTGCTCAGTCGTGTCCGACTCTTTGCAACCCCATGAATCGCAGCACGCCAGGCCTCCCTGTCCATCACCAACTCCCAGAGTTTACTCAAACTCATGTCCATCAAGTCGGAGATGCCATCCAGCCATCTCATCCTCTGTCATCCCCTTCTCCTCCTGCCCCCAATCCCTCCCAGAATCAGGGTCTTTTCCAATGAGTCAACTCTTTGCATGAGGTGGCCAAAGTATTGGAGTTTCAGCTTCAGCATCAGTCCTTCCAATGAACACCCAGGACTGATCTCCTTTAGGATGGACTGGTTGGATCTCCTTGCAGTCCAAGGGACGAGAGGAGTAAATACCTAACATCCTGAAACTATTCCAAAAAATTGAAGAAAAAGTAACTCTCCCAAACTCATTCTAAGAGGCTATTACCCTGATACCAAAACCAGACAAAGACACCATGATAAAAGGTAAAGTTCACTGATGAACACAGATGCAAAAATTCTCAGCTGAACAGTAGCAAACTGAATCCAACAACACATTAAAAGGATCATACTCCATGACCAAGTGGGATTTATTCCAGGGATATAATGATTTCTCAGTATCTGCAAATAAATGAGTGTGATACATCACATTAATGAACTGAAGAATAAAAACTACATGGTCATTTCAATACAGAAAAAGGTTCTGACAAAGTTCAGCACCCATTTATGATAACTCTCCATAAAGTGAGCACAGTGGTAACCTGCTTCAATATAATAAACCTCATTTATGACAAACCTACAGCTAACATCATATTCAATGTGAAAAGTTGAAAGCATTTCCTCTGGATCAGGAACGAGATAAAGGGTATCCACTTTCATCTAAACATCGCTGATTATTAGAGAAATGCAAATCAAAACTACAATGCCATATCACCTCACACTGGTCAAAGTGACCAACCTCAAAAAGTCCACAAATAATAAATGCATGAGAGGATGTGGGGGAAAAGGAGCCCTCCTACACTGTTAGTGGGAATGTAGATTGATTAAACCTTAGTGGAGGTTCTTTAAAAAACTATTACATGATCCAGCAATTAGTACATGATCAAGCTGGAATCAAGACTGCCAGAAGCAATACCAACAACCTCAGATATGCAGATGATACCACTCTAATGGCACAAACAGGAATTAAGGAGCGTCTTGGTGAAGGTGAAAGAAGAGAGTGGAAAAGGTGGCTTGAAACTCTACTGTCAAAAACCTAAGATCATGGCGTCCAGTCCCATTGCTTCATGACGAATGGAAGTGGAAAAAGTGGAAGTAGAGACAGATTTTATTTTCTTGGGCTCCAAAATCACTGCAGATGGTGACTGCAGCCATGAAATTAAAAGAAACTTGTTCCTTGGAAGGAAAGCTATGACAAACCTAGACAATGTCTTAAAAAGCAGAGATACCACTTTGCTGACAAAAGTTCATATAACCAAAGCTGTGTTTTTTCCAGTAGTCATGTATGGATGTGAGAGTTGGACTATAAAGAAAGCTGAGTGATGAAGAATTGATGCTTTTGAACTGTGGTGTTGGAGAAGACTCTTGAGAGTCCCTTGGACGGCAAGGAGACCCAACCAGTCCATCCTAAAGGAAGTCAGTCCTGAATAGTCATTGGAAGGACTGATGCTGAAGCTGAAACTCCCATCCTTTGGCCACCTGATGTGAAGAATCAACTTATTGGAAAAGACCCTAATGCTGGAAAAGACTGAAGACAAAAGGAAAGGGGATGGCAGAGGATGAGATGGTTAGATAGTATCATTGATGAATTTGAGCAAACTCCAGGAGATAGAGGAGGACAGGAGAGTCTGGGGAGCTGCAGTCCATGGAGTCGCAAAGAGTTGGCCACCACTTAGCAAGAGAATGAGAACAACAAATGATCCAACAATCCCACTCCTGGGCACAGTCTGGAGAAAATAAAAATTCAAAACGACATGAAGTGACCAAATGTCCATAGAGGAATAAAGATGTGGTGTGTATATATATACACATGATCTAATACTGGAATGAAATAATGCCACTTCTAGCAACATGGATGGACCTAGAGATTATCATACTATGTGAAGTAAATCATATAAAGACAAATATTTATGATATTGCTTTTATGTGGAAGCTAAAAAGATGACACAATTGAATTTATTTGCAAACCAGAAACAGAATGACAGACTTTGAAAACAAACTTATGATTCCCAAAGGGGAAAGTGATGGGAAGGGATAAATCAGGAATTTAGGATTAACGTAAACACAGTACTACATATATAATAATAATCAACAAGGACTTACCATATAGCACAGATAATTCTACTCAATATGCTGTATAATCTACATGGAAGAACATCTTTAAAAGAATGCATGTGTGTGTGTGTGTGTATTCTCAAACACACAAACATATAAATAGTTGAGTATGTGCGTATCTCAAGGCAAGAATGCTGAAGTGGTTTGCCATTCCCTTCTCTGATGGACCACATTTTGTCGGAACTCTCCACTATGACCTGTCCATCTTGAGTGGCCCTACACAGCCTGGCTTACAGTTTGATTGAATTAGACAAGGCTGTGGTCCATGTGGTCAGTTTAGTTAGTTTCCTTTGATCGTGGTCTTCATTCTGTCTGCCCTCTGATGGAGAAGGATAGAGGGGCTTGTGGAAACTTCCTGATGCGAGAGACTAGCTAGTGTATAAGATGGCAGAGTAGAAGGACATGCACTCATTTCCTGCGAGTCTCTGGTGAAGGGTGGGTTGACAGTGGCCTGCTGCAGGGTCGGGGCACTGACTACAACAGTCCTGAGAGCCACAGTGTGCTGGCAGAAGTCCTTTTATTTTTGATGCTGTTGAAGTGCTGCATTCAATGTGCCAGCAAATCTGGAAAACTCAGCAGTGGTCACAGGACTGGAAAAGGTCAGTTTTCATTCTAATCCCAAGGAGGGCAATGCCAAAGAATGTTCAAACTACTGCACAATCGCACTCATTTCACATGCTAGCAAAATAATGCTCAAAATTCTCCAAGCTAGGCTTCAATAGTACGTGAACTTAGACCTCTCACATGTTCAAGCTGGATTTAGAAAAGGCAGAGGAACCAAGATCAAATTACCAACATCCACTGGATCATAGAAAAAGCAAGAGAACTCCAGAAGAACATATACTTCTGTTCTATTGACTATGCTAATGCCTTTGACTGTGTGGATCACAACAAACTGGAAAATCCTTAAAGAGACGGGAATACCAGACCACCTGACCTGCCTCCTGAGAAATCTGTATGCAGGTCAAGAGGCAACAGTTAGAGCCAGACATGGAACAACAGACTAGTTCTAAGTTGGGAAAGGAGTATGTCAAGACTGTATACTGTCACCCTGATTATTTAACTTATATATAGAGTACATCATGAGAAATGCTGGGCTGGATGAAGCACAAGTTGGAATCAAGATTGCCAGGAAAAATATCAACAACCTCAGATATCAGATAATACCACCCTTATGGCAGAAAGCAAAGAGGAACTAAAGAGCCTCTTGATGAAGGTGAAAGAGGAGAGTGAAAGTTGGCTGAAAACTCAACATTCAAAAAACTAAGGTCATGGCAACTGGTCCCATCACCTCATGGCAAATCGATGGAGAAACAATGGAAACCATGACAAACTTTATTTTCTTGGGCTCCAAAATCACTGCAGATGGTGACTGCAGCCATGAAATTAAGACACTTGCTTGGTCCTTGGAAGAAAAGCTATGACAAACCTAGACAACATATCAAAAAGCAGAGACATTACATTGACAACAAAGGTCCATATAATCAAAGCTATGATTTTTCTGGTAGTCACGTATGGGTGTGAGAGTTGGACCGTTAAGAAGGCTGAACATGGAAGAATGGATCCTTTTGAACTGAGGTGTTGGAGAAGACTCGAGAATTCCTTGGACTGCAAGGATATCAAACCAGTCCACCCTAAAGGAAATCAGTCCTGAAGATTCATTGGAAAGACTGATGGTGAAGCTCCAATACTTTGGCCACCTGATGGGAAGAGCTGACTCCTTAGAAAAGGCCCTGATGCTGGGAAAGATTGAAGGTGGGAGGAGAAGGGGACGACAGAGATGGTCATTCATTTGTATGATATGAAGTTTAACAGTTCATGAAAACAATACAACACAGAGGTTTAGTGTAATAAAGTCAGAATAGCTATCCTTACCTGTTCTGTTTTTTAAAAGTTTAGAAAGAAAGAATCAGTTCAGTTACTCAGTCGTGTCCGACTCTTTGCAGCCCCATGAATCACAGCACGCCAGGCCTCCCTGTCCATCACCAACTCCCGGAGCTTACTCAAACTCATGCCCATCGAGTCAGTGATGCCATCCAGCCACCTCATCCTCCGTCGTCCCCTTCTCCTCCTGCCCCCAATCCCTCCCAGCAAGAACAAACAACAGCAAATAACCGTGGTTGAATCCTATGTAGTTTCACTATACGTAAAAGGAAAATAGGAGGCTCAGATGGTAAAGAATCTGCCTGAAATGCAGGGGACCTGGGTTTGATTCCCAGGTTGGGCAGATCCCCTGGGGAAAGAAATGGTTATCCACTACAGTATTCTTGCCTGGAGAATCCCATGGACAGAAAAGCCTGGCAGGCTACAGCCCATGGAGTTGCAAAGGGTTGGACATGACTGAGCAATTAACACTTTCAAGAGAATAATAAGAAATAAAATAATACCCTTAATAAGAAGAAAAAAAATGCCAGAAAGGCATGCTTACAAAATAATGTAAAAACTAACCTCATATTTCAAAATCAGTTAAAGGAAATTAAATATTATAGAAGATATGAAAATAAAAACATAAATCAGAATTAAATATAAATAAGGGAAGGCTTGATTTTAGCTCCAACACAGAAAGATTTAGAAGCTTTAGAAGCAACACAAACAAAATTGCTGAACAAACAGAAAATCAGTGATTACTGTTTAGATTCATCAGAGAACTCAGATCACAGGGCTGCCGATCCAAAGTGTGAAGACATTTGAACACAGAAAAGCAAGTGAATGGATAAAGAATCACCTTTTTAAGAAGTGATGTTAAAACAACTGGACATCCATATATGAAAAAAACAATTAAATCTAGATATAGAACTTATACTTTTCACAAAAAGTAACTAAAAATATATCATAGACCTAAATGTAAAGCACAATAGTATAAAACTTCTATAAAACAACACAGGAGAAAATCCGTATGACCTTGGATTTGGCCATAAGTTTCTACATATAACATCAACGTCAAAAGCACTTTCCTTAAAAAATTAGTAATTTATACTTTGTTAAAACTTAAAACTTCTGCTCTACTTCAAGACATTCTTAAGAGAACAAAAACACAAGCCATATAATGAATGAAACTATTTGCAAAATATCCATATGATAAAGGTCTTGCATTCAAAATATACAAATTTTAAAAATTCAATAGTAAAATACAGACCAAAAAATCCAATTGAAAAATGGGAAAAAGAATTGGACAGACATTTCAACCAAGTTGTATGGATGGCAAACATGCATAAAAAAGATGTTCGGCAGCATTTACTAGTTTCAAATTAAAATAACAATGAAATACTGCTATGGCCTTCCCAGGTGGCTCAATGGTAAAGAATCCACCTGCCAAGGAGGAGATGTGGGTTGATCCCTAGGTTGGGAAGATCCCCTGGAGAAGGAAATGGCAACCCATTTCAGTGTTCTTGTCTGGAGAATCCCATGGACAGAGGAGTCTGACAGGCTACCATTCAGAGGGTTGCAAAGAGTTGGACACAACTGGGCAACTAACATACACCAAATAGGCAAAAGTTCTGCACTCTGAAAATGCTGATAAAAGAAATCAAATATGACACAAACAGATGGAACATATACCATTTTCTTGGACTGAAGAATCAATAGTGTCAAAATGACTATACTGACCAAGGCAATCTATAGAGTCAATGCAGTACTTATCAAATTACCAGTGGCATTTTTCACAGAATCAGAACAAATAATTTCTTAGCTTGCATGGAAAAACAAAAGAACCCAAATAGCCAAGCAATTCTGAGAAAGAAAAAGCAGGGCTGGGGGAATTAGACTCCATGAGTTCAGACTATACTGCAAAGCCAGAGTCATCAAAACTGTAACACCATCAAAAGTAAACTCAGAATGGATTAAATTCCTAAAAATAAGGCCAGATATTATAAATATCTTATAGGAAAACAGAACACTTTTTGACATAAATGCTGCAGTATCTTTTTGGATCCTCCTCCTAGAGTAAAGAAAATAAAAATAAACAAATGGGACCTAATGAAACTTAAAAGCTTTTCCACAGCAAAGGAAACCATAAACAAAACAAAAAGAATGAGAGAAAAGATTTGGAACAAAGCCACTGAGAAGGGATTTATCACCACAATATACCAAAGCTCATACAACTCAACAAAGACACAAGACAATGCACTTGAAAAATGAGCACAAGACCTAAGTAGACATTTCTCCAAGAAGACACAGATGGCCGAAAAGCACATGAAAATGCTCAACATCACTAATTATTAGAGAAATGCAAATCAAAACGACTATGAGGTATACCTCACAATGATCAGAACGGCCATCATAAAAAAAATCTACAAATAATAAATTCTGAATAGAGTGTGGAGAACAGGAAACCCTCCTACACTGTTGGTGGGAGTATAAATTACGATAAGCATTATGGAGGTTGCTTAAAACCTAGTATTAGAACTACCATACGATCCTGCAATCCCACTATAAACGCATCTGTAACATTGTTCAGAACAGAGAGCATCTCTCCAGGGCCACTATCAAGTCTCTTTCAGACACTGAAGAACTGGGAAATCACTGAAGACGGCAAGTCTGTTCTCCAAAAAACTACATCCTATAGAGACACAGCCAGCCCGGATACTGCCATGGACCAGAAGAGATGTAAACCCACCCCCTTTTGCTGCAGCTTGCCCTTTGAAACTCAATAAAAGACTAAAACCCCCACCTTTTGGTGCCAACACCATGCTACATGCCTGGCCCCTTTCCTCCTTTAGAAAGTGAATCAAAACTCTTTCTCCCCTTCCTAATATCTCTGAATTCTTTCAGAACCTGTGTTGGCTAACCTACCACCACTACTGGGCATGTAGCTGGAGAAAACAAATTTGAAAAGATACACGCCATCCAGTGTTCACTGCAGCAGTACGCACAATGGCCAAGACATGAAAGGAACCTACGTGTCCATCAACAGAGGGATGATGAAGATGGGGTATATATAGACAATGGAATATTACTCAGCCATGAAAAGAATGGAAGAATGCCATTTACAGCAATATGGATGGACCCAGCGATTGTCATACTAAGCCAGTCAAACAAATCTAAAAAATATGAAATCCAAAAAAATGATGCAAATGAATTTATTTATAAAACAGAAACAGACTCACAGACTTCAAAAACAAACGTACAGTTTCCAAAAGGAAATGTAGGGCAGGGAGTGATAAGTTAGGAGTTTGGGACTAAAATTTACCCACTATTATATACAAAATAGATAATCAACAAGGACCTACTGTGGAGCACAAAGAACTCTACTCAATACTCTGTAATAACCTACATGAGAAAAGAATCTAAAAAAGAATGGGCATACGTATATGTATGATTGAATCACTTTGTTGTACACCTGAAACTAATACAACACTGTAATTAAACTACATTCCAATATAAAATAAAAACTAAATTTAAAAAAAGGAAAAAAGAACAGTTAAGGACCTTGAGATGAGACTATCCTGTGTTATCTGAGAAGCCCCAGTCTAACCACCCAAATCCTTAATGGAGAACTTTTCCTGGCTGTTATGGGAAGGTGATGTGATTATTGAAGATGGTGCTGGCTTTGAATAGTAAGGACAGTGTCCTTGACCCGAGGCATTGGGTGGCCTCTAGAAGTTGGAAGGTCAAGGAAATACATTGTTCCTTAGAGCCTTCAGAAAAGAAGGCATTTTTGCTGATACCTTAATTGTAGCCCAGGGAGACCCAAGTTGGACATCTCACCCAGAGAATTGTAAGATGATAAATTTGTGTCGCTTTAATCCATTATGTTTGTGGTATTTGATTACAGCAGTAATAAAGAGTACAATGAAAATACTTAATAAAATCACCAGATCTTAAAAATTTTATGCAAGAAATAAGTTCAGATTGCAATTAGACTTTCCAATAGCAATGCCCCTGAGGGCAGAAATGACAGAAGACAATAGGGTAACTTTAAAAAGATGCTCTAAAGAACAAAGTGTGAGACAGGATTTTACATCCAGTTACCAACACGTTGTTAACAGCATACAAGTTCATGATGAACACCCTTAAACCTTTCCTGAGGAGCTCTCAAGACAATGAGCTTCAAAGAACAAAAATGACTAGAGACACTGACATGAAAACCCCTATGTCCTTAAAACTGAGATTGATTGCATAGGAGAAAGAAAATGCAAATGTAAAATCTGAATATTAAAAGAAAACTTGGGATAAGGCATGAAATATTTTCTCTTTAAAAAAAAAAAAACAAGGAGTGTTACCTACTTCTGTCTACTGAAAAGGAGAGAATGACCAGCCCAGGTGTGACATATGCAAGTAGCACCTACAATCCCAGCTGTGTTCTCGACCATTTCCTATGGAAAAGAACCCTGGCATCTTTAGCAGAACAGTTGTCCAGGTCCGGGCAAGAAATGCACAAGATGCCCGAAACTTTCTGTAATACAAAATAGCCAAGAATCTATCAAGACGATTCAAGTATTCAAAAGATCTCAAGAGCCAAACTGAAGAGCTTCCTAGAGGCTAAAAAGATTTAATTTGAACACCAATGAAAATAATAGATGCAATGTACTGACAGACATTGATTTCCATGAATTTATTACAATACCCAAAAAAGAGTTAATTGATCATCATCGGAATATATTAGGAACTGAACTCATTATTTTGAAAATGGTAACATAAAGAGAATCAAACATCTATCCTGCCTTTACTACACTAATACACCACTGGATAACCTAGGAGTTTATCAGAGGAAGTTTCAGTTTATAACAATATTTCAGCTAATAAATAAAGAAGAAAGAACAAAGCTAGACTATCATCACATTTTTCCCTAGTGAACTACTTGATCTAAGATTTGAGCATTAATGTCTGCTAACATCACAGAAGAGAAAATCAGACATTTTTTGCCTTCTGATAGAATATCCCTCCACCCATGAAATTGTCTTGGAAAAACATCTAATCCAAATCTGATCAAAACTCTAGATCCAAATATCAATGTTCAGGATATATATTAATAGAAGAGACAGAAGAAGCTGTTCAAGAACATAAAACCACCTCTGTTTCTTTAGCAACATGACAAAAGCAAGACATAAAAGAGGGCAAGAGAAATAGAGACAGAGATGAAAACCAACAATTAAAAAAAACTTAACTGTTGGTGGGAATGTAAATTGGTACAGGAACTACAGAAACAGTATGGAGGTTTCTTCAAAAGCTAAAAACAGTTATCATATGATCTGTCAATCCCAGTCTTTGGTATATATCTCCAGAAAACTCTAATTTGAAAAGATACACACACCCCAGTGTTCACTGCAGCACTATTTACAATAACCAAGCCACAGAAACAACCTAAATAAATGTCTACTGGTTGATGTATGGGAACATGTGGGTGAGTCAGCTGGTAAAGAATCCACCAGCAATGCATGAGACCTGGGTTCGATCCTTGGGTTGGGAAAATCCCCTGGAGAAGGGAATGGCAACCCACTCCAGTATTCTTTCCTGGAGAATCCCCATGGACAGAGGAGCCTGGCGGGCTACAGTCCATGGGGTCACAAAGAGTCAAACACAACTGAGTGACTAAGTAGTGTGTGTGTGTGTGTGTGTGTGTGTATACATACACACACAAACACAATGGAATACCATTCAGGCATAAAAAGGAGGAAATCATGGTATTTGTAGTAATGTGGATGGATTTAGAGATTATCATACTTAGTAATCTATAGAGAGAAAGATAAATATGATATTGCTTATATGTGGAATCTTTAAAAAGATACAAATAAGCTTATTTAACAGAAATAGACCCACAGACACAGAAAACAAACCTATAATTCCCAAAGGGTAAAGCAATTAGAGGGGAGTAGGATAAATTAGGGTTTGGGATTAGCTTAGACACACTACTATACACAAAGTAGATAACCAACAAGGACCTACTGTACAGCCCAGGAACTACACTCAATATTTTGTAATAACCTTGAAGGGAAAAGAATCTGAAAGAAGTATGTAAAAGGATAAAGAAATTAAATCCCTGTCACATACAGATTTGCATTCTAATTCAAATAATCTATAAAATCAATCCATTTATAGCATTATGGTATAATGGGAAATTTACATGCTTACTGGATATTGATAATATTTTAAAAATTGTTCAACTTTTTAGCTAGAATATTGACATTTTCATTACATTATTAACTTCTTTCAGAGACATATACTGAAATGGAGAGATGAAATAATATGTTTGAAATTCACTTCAAAAGTTTACAAGCAAGAAAAAGCAGATACATTGAAGACAATGGAGTATAGTGGTGGGTTGGCCAAAAAGTCTGTTTGGGTTTTTCCTAACAGCTGAAGGTAAAGCCTGAATAAACTTTTTGGCCAACCCAATAGCTACATTATAGGCAATGGGCTGTGGATACAGGAGTGGATAATTGCTGATGCTGTGTAACACATTTAAGGAATTTTGTTATATTATTCTATCTTCAAATATGTTTGAAATTTTCAACAATAAAAGGTCTTTAAAAAATTCAAACAGTGATTGCATTTCTCCAGCTTTCTGATGATCATTTCATTCTTCAAGATTACTCTAAGAGCTACTGAAATAACGTCATGAAGCATTTTAAGATCTTCAAGTAGTTTGGAATATAATGTATACGGAGCTGGAGATCTGCATACATGTAAAGTTCACTCTTAACCATGTTTCCTTCACCCCTTCCAGACTGAAGGTTAGTCTATGGATGAAGATGACGGAAATAGAGGTCAGACAGGACTATCTTAGCCTTGTGTGTTGAGTCACTCAGTCCCGTCCAGCTCTGTGACCCCATCAGACGCAGCCTGCCAGGCTCTTCTGACCATGGGATCTTCCAGGCAAGAGTACTGGAGTGGGTGGCCACTTCCTCCTCCAGCTTAGCCTTGGCCAAGGATCAAAGGGAAGAGCTGTCATAACCTGCCAGTCCTCCAGGAATTTCACTTTAATGACAGGATACCCTTGAAACTAAATCTGAAATAGACATGATTGATTTTCTTTCTACTTTAAGTAAACCCAACTTTCATTTGTGCCAAGAGGGAAGCCACAAATAGATGTTGCACATATTATAGGTTTAGAGTTCTCGGTAGCTGAGTTTGTTGCTTTGTTAGGATTGTGAAAGTGAAGTTGCTCGGTCGTGTCCGATTCTTTGCGACCCCATGGTATGTAACCTGCCAGGCTCCTCCATCGATGGGATTCTCCAGGCAAGAATACTGGAGTGGGTTGCCATTTCCTTCTCCAGGGGATCTTCCTGACCCAGGGATTGAACTCGGGCCTCCTGCATTGCAGGCAGACTCTTTACTGTCTGAGCTACCAGGGGACTTGTTAGGATTAAGGATCCTTTGTATTGAATTTAAAAATCTACAATGCTAGCTTTTCTTATTTTCATTAATATTATCTCATAATAATTTTTTTAATCTCATAATAATTTTAAAGACATTTGACGTTTTCTATACTCCAATCTCTGTGAATAATATTCCTTACGTGATTTTGTGAAGAGATAAAATGTTAAAAGGTATCAGAAGTTACATTCCGTTATCCCCTAGCTTGAACTGAAGAGCCTACTATGAGTGTGAACCGTCTGAATTCCCAGTTCTTCCCCTCCTGGTAGGAGCACACATCCAGGGGCAGGATAATACTGGCAAGCACAGCGATAGTTTTCACTGAGAACCCCAAACACTGAATGCCTCGTTTTTCTTTTCTTTTTCTTTAAGACATCCCCTTTCCT
Organism: Cervus canadensis; assembly: GCF_019320065.1. Classification (NCBI taxonomy): domain Eukaryota; kingdom Metazoa; phylum Chordata; class Mammalia; order Artiodactyla; family Cervidae; genus Cervus; species Cervus canadensis. The sequence continues at coordinate 4,314,313 of NC_057398.1, forward strand.
AGGAGATAAGTGATGCCATTTGTGCCAGAATGCTTTGCATAATAATAGTCCCCTTCAGTTTTCCAGGCTCACACAGAAGAATCACTAACTAGGCAATAACATCAATAAAATAGGAAACTGCCCATTTTTCACTGAAACTGCTCTTATTTTGCTTGTTTCTTAAAATCTATTTTTTTTTAATGTGAATACTTGTAAGAATTCAGAAAAAGATATCCAGTTTTTAACATTTCAGGTAAAATTATTACTCTTCCTAATCTCTACCTTTTCCATGGAACAGTTTTATTGAAAAGAAGTATTATTACGTTCCTACTTGTGTGGGCCCTCAGTTCAGTTCAGTCATTCAGTCGTGTCTGCCTCTGCGGCCCCATGGACTGCAGCACGCCAGGCTTCCCTGTCCATCACCAACTCCCGGAGTCCACTCAAACTCATGTTCATTGAGTTGGTGATGCCATTCAACCATCTTCAAACAAATGTCTGCAGGTGGGACTCTGATTATAAAGGCAGAGTGAAATTAATGTTATTAATGTACCAAGGTGTGAAGTATGAACTTCAGCTGGGTTTACCATAAAGAACTCTGTTGCTTACTTACGTGTTTGAAGCTACAGAGATCTGTCTCGAATGTCGCTATTGAAGCCTTTTACGAGCTCTCATGCTCATCAGCAAGGAGAGCCTGCAGCTTTCCCATGTAACATGGAGTCAGCGCTGACAAGTAGCTTATCAGCGCTAAGGATAACCGCTGTTTTAGCAGCGGCATCAGAAGACGCTCTCCACGTTTGCCTTCTCTTCTTCAGAACTGAGTACATAAATCACCAGAATGTTCCCAGCAGCCTTGCCTACAAACTGCTGCCTTTGGGAATTTTTGCAAGCATTGAAGAGAGTAACCAGAATGCATTCCATCCCTTATGAATTTATTAGTTTATGGGAAGGACAGAATTGTAAGGCGTCCTCCTAGGGACTGTTAGATACGTCTAATAGTCTAATAATTCTCTGCATATTTCTTAAGACTATTACTCACATTTTGAAGCATTACAAAAGATGCAGCTTTCAGGGCACTGATGTCAAGCTACACTTGATCTTGACAAGAGGGGTTCTCGGTTAAAACTTTATAGCCCTCCTAAATCCTCCAGTTCATTAATCCTTGCTGAATTTAGAAATCCTGACTTGGTGAGACATCATCGACCCACAGACATGGTCCCACTTATGAATCATCTATCAATTCACTTACTCATTTAAGTCATGGGTCAGTATTATTTACTGAACATCTACTTTGTGCTGTAAGCACTGGATTGCATTCTACTCATGTACGAGAGGATAAAAGAATCCTGAAAGAACCCATAGTCTGTGGAGGATACACACACAGAAGCTTTGACCAAGTACCTCCGGCACCAGGGAGGAGGAGTAGCGTCAGTCGCTCGGTCGTGTCCAACTTTTTGCAACCCCATGGATTGTGGCCTGACAGGGTCCCCTGTCCGTGGGATTCTCCGGGCAACAAAACTGGAGTGGTTTGGCATTTCCTTCTCCAGAGAATCTTCCCCACCCAGGGACTGAACCCAGGTCTCCTGTGTTGCAGGCAGGTTCTTTACCATCTGAGTTACGGGAAAGTCCAAGAACAAAGAAAGCTCTTTGGGCAGTGAGGCGGGCTTCCCAGAGAAGGTAACAACTACTCTGGGCCTTAAACAATGAGGAGTCCATGAAAAGGAATACTGATACCTTTTACACAGTGTTCTTTATCCTGCCAACCAGGCGTCCCCCTCGTCCTCAGGAAAAAAAAGTTAATTAAAATCATGATTTGTGACAATGCTTTGATCTTGGGTGTCAAGAAATTCCATCCCCAAAACATGTAGCCCAATGTTCACTGCCGCGCTGTTTACAATAGCCAATACACGGAAGCAACCTAAATGTTCATCAACAGAAGAGTGAATCAAGAAGATGCGGTATATATACACAATGGAATATTAGTCATCAAAAAGAATGAAATAATGCCATGTGCAGTAACATGGATGAACCTGGAAATTGTCATACTGAGTGAAGTAAGTCAGAGAAACAGAAACATCATATGATCTCTCTTAGTTCGGAATCAGAAAAGACTTACAAATGAACTTGTTTACAAAATAGAAAGAGACTCACAGAGAATGAACTTATAGTAGACAGGAGGGAAGGATGGAGGAAGGATAGTTAGGGAGTTTGGGGTGTTCAGGTACACAATGTTATATTTAAAGTAGATAACCTGAAAGGACCTACCGTATAGCACAGGGAACTCTGCTCAGTGTTATGTGGCAGCCTGGATGGGAGGGGAGTTTGGGAGAGAATGGGTACATGCATATGCACGACTGATTCCTCTTGATGTCCACCTGAAACTATCACAACAGTGTTCATTGGCTATACTCTAATATAAAATAAAAAAATTAATTACATCCAATAAAAATAAAGAAATTCCATCTCCAGAAAGTCCCTGTTAAAACGTGAAGCAGATTGGCTCATTAACTCATTTGCCGGACTTGTAGTAACTCTCCTGTTATATCACACAATTGATACAAGGTTCAGTTGAGAAGATATTTGGGAAATCCCATTCTTTTGTCAACTGTAAAGTACAGATCCCAGCAGTCATGTATAGATGTGAGAGTTGGACTATAAAGAAAGCTGAGTGTGGAAGAATTGATGCTTTTGAACTGTGGTGTTGGAGAAGACTCTCGAGAGTCCCTTGGACTGCAAGGAGATCCAGCCAATCCATCCTAAAGGAGATCAGTCCTGAATATTCATTGGACGGGCTGATGTTTAAGCTCCAGTACTTTGGCCACCTGATGCAAAGAACTGACTCATTGGAAAAGACCCTGATGCTGGGAAAGATTGAAGGCGAGAGGAGAAGGGGATGACAGAGGATGAGATGGTTGGATGGCATCACCGACTTAATGGACATGACTTTGAGTAAACTCCGGGAGTTGGTGATGGACCGGGAAGCCGGGCATGCTGCAGTCCAGGGGTTGCAAAAAGTTGGACATGAGTGACTGAACTGAACTGAAAGTACACAGCAAGTGTTAGATATTTGTGATACACCACTATTGTTCTAGTAAAACCATTCTTACTGTAATAAGGATTATTTTATCAGTTCTCTGGACTTTGGAAATATAACCTGCAATAAGTTGAGAAATACAAGCAGATTTGAAATATTTTAATGTTCTGTCATAGTGGATACTTCCAAAAAGATTTATCAGGGAAAACTTTGTCTTAAGGAAAAATCCTTTTGTGCTACCAGAGAGAAAACAACAAATAGGCTAGAAATTAGATCTAGTTTAGAAATTACAATGACCTCCACCTGGGTTGGCCCCTGCCGGCTCAGCCATGCTCCCATGTTTCAGCACTGAGGCTTTATCCTTTGTATGTCTCCACCCACATGGCACCTGCCTCTCAAAAACTTACCCAACAGCTGGGTGTAGACCCAGACTTGGGTACCAACAAATTAAGGGTCCCCAAACTATTTTTGAAGGATGACGTTTGATATTTCAATTAGAATCAAAATTAAATATTAAGAAAAAACTCCGTTGCATTATCTTAGTCTTCATTTAGGAACTAAGAATTGTTTTACTGTTCCCATGTTTAAGGCTCCCGAAAGGTCTTCAATGCCCCACCCGGGAGTTTCAAAGCGCCTTCAGTTTCCCGCGGCCCTAAACGCCCGGAGAGGCCGGAACGCGGTAAACCGAGGGCAGGGGGTCGGCGCTTTCTCTGAGCATCTCCTGTGCCCCGAGGGCGACACGTGGGGCTGAACCGACAGGAAGGGATAGTTGCAAACCCGAGGCGGCTCCTGGGCGCCGCGTCCAGGAGCTTCCTGCCCGCTAGGCCTCTCCCGTCTTCAAACAAACGTCCCGCATTTAAAACGGGCCCAGCCTTCAGCCCTTGTCTTCCCCACACCACGCGCAGGACGTACCCAGAGTGTGCAGAGACCCCCTTTCCCACCTTTCTCCTGGTCGGGAGTCGCTCCCGATGAGACCCGGGGAGACCGCGCACCGGCCGAGCCTCGTACCCGCCTAAATAGGGGCCCACGCGCAGGTGGGCGGGCACCGCCCCTCGGACGCACCTGCGCAGAGCGGGCAGGGGGTGGGGTTTGAGGCTGGGGTGGAGACGCCCTGAGAAGCACACGCTGGCCAATAGTCCAAAGCAGTAGGTGTCCCCCTTTACGTTTCTAAACTCACAGCAACGTTTCTAAAAACCCCCACTTTCCTCTGGAGTCTCCCCCCGCTTTTTTGCACCCACAACTGCTGCTCACCTTCTCTGGCACAGTTATCCCAATTCCGGCAGTAACTCATGCCTCTCTACTTGCGTGGGAGCTCAGTCGCTAAGTCGTGTCTCCCTTTTTGCAACATCATGGACTGTAGCCCACCAGGCTCCTCTGTCCTTGGGAGTCTCCAGGCAAGAATACTGAAGTGGGTTGCCATTTCCTCCTCCAGGGGGTCTTCCTAACCCAGGCATTGAACCCATATCTCTTACATGTTCTGCGATGGCTGGCGGGTTCTTAACGACTAGGGTCACTTCCATTTGGTCTGTTATTTAAGTACTATGTATCTTTATTGATGGGGCTTCCCTTGTGGCTCCCCCAGATAAAGAGTCTGCCTGCAATGCAGGAGGCCTGGATTCGATCCCTGGGTCAGAAAACTCCCCTGGAGAAGGAAATGGCAACCCACTCCAGTATTCTTGCCTGGAAAATCCATGGATGGAGAAACCTGGTGGACTACAGTCCATGGGGTTGCAAAGAGTCCGACAGGACTGAGCGACCTCACTTTCACATCTTTATTCTCTGTCTGGATGATCTGTCCATTGATGTAAGTGGGAGGTTAAAGTCTGACACCATCACTGTGTTACTGTCAACTTCTTCTGTGTCTCTTAATATTTGCCGATAAACTGAGGTGCCCTTGTGCTGGCTGCATACATACTTGAAACTGTTACATCCTCTTCTTGGATTGACCCCTGGATCATTATGTAGTGTCCACAGCTCTCCAGCTCTCCTGAACTTGCCTTCAAAGCCAGACATTCTGCAGGCTCATTTCTTGGTGTAGGATTCCCAGCCCATGTGGGACTCAGACCCCTTGCCCCTTTGGAGGAAGCTCTGCAATTCTGATTGTCACCGAGTTTGTGGGTCGCCCACCTGAATATGTGGGTTTTGACTACGTAGCATCTCTGCTCCCCCACTTGTCTTGTTGTGGGTCCTTCTTTCTATCTTCAGTTGTAGGAGATCCTTTCCGCTCGTCTTTAGGTCATTCTCATCAACAGTTGTGTAAACAGCTGTAACTTTGGTGCACCCGTGGGAGAAGGTGAGCTCAGGGTTTTCCTACTCTATCGTGGCTACCTCTTGTTTTGTCCATCTTTGAATTTCCACTTCTCAGCATGACATCTGTCTCACAGCCAATGCTTAATAGCTTCGTGTTGAAGGAAACGGAATAGAATTTCACTAATCAAGACGGCAGAATTTGGGAAAGACCTGGTACCTCTCTGTTAACTCTCAAATGAGTCTGATAAATTAACAGTCCTTCCTCTGGAGATGGGCTGTCCACTACATATTCGTACCAGGCATGCAAAACTGAAAACAGAAGGAAATGGTGTTGAATTTGGTAATAATAAAACTAAAAGTCTCTAATTCTGAAGTTATGATGGAAGTGGGATGGAATGAAGCATGTCATCAGGAACATTTTCCTAACTCAAAGCCCAGGAGGAAGTTAATCCTATAGTCATTTCTGCATGAATTTTGGGTAAAGGTTCTTAAATTATAGTATCTGTTCAGTTCAATCACTCAGTCGTGTCCGACTCTTTGCAACCCCATGGACTGCAGCACGCCAGGCCTCCCTGTCCATCACCAACCCCTGGAGTTTACTCAAGCTCATGTCCATCAGGTTGGTGATGCCATCCAGCCATCTCCTTCTCTGTCATCTCCTTCTCCTCCTGCCTTCAATCTTTCCCAGCATCAGGGTCTTTTCAAATGAGTCAGTTCTTCACATCAGGTGGCCAAAGTATTGGAGTTTCAGCTTCAACATCAGTCTTTCCAATGAATATTCAGGACTGATTTTCTTTAGGATGGACTGGCTGGATCTCCTTGCAGTCCAAGGGACTCTCAAGAGTCTTCTCCAACACCACAGTTCAAAAGCATCAATTCTGCAGTGCTCAACTTTCTTTATATTCTTTATATTTCAACTCTCTCAGTATAAAAGGGTATTATTATATGTTCTTCAGAAAGATACACAAGCTAAAGGCTATTTTAACTATTTAGGTGGCCTCTCTTGGTTCGATGGATGGGTAAATGTGAAATTTTTATTAAGCATATTTTCTTTCTTTACATATTTTTGTCCATTAATGAAGTGTTAACAGTAAAGATTATAGTGTTTTTCAGATTTGTACTGGATAATATACAAAGCAACTGACATTTGGTTTATTCTAACAATTGTTCCACACATTTCTTTAATGATTTTGAAAGAGTTGGCATAATAGAAAAGAATTTAGAAGTCATTTAAAGCTTAAAGCTTATTTGTGCTTAATCATTTAATAGAATCCTGGCCATAGTTGATCCTTGGCACATTGTAAAGTAGGTTATGTCCTCATTTTTTGATATCGTTAATGCTTTAAATGATGTGGTCAGCAACATGAGAATTTCGTCCTAATTAGTTGCATCTTATTTTGTGATTTGTCTTGGGTGCCCTTGATTGCAGGATGAACATTTTTTGCTAACCTTTCCCCTCCTGCCACATTTTAAATGTCACTAAGCCAATATTTATATAATTGGCTTCTCCCTTTCCACCCTTTTCTGTCCATTATACCTCCTTCCTCCCCCCATATGAGCACATTTCTTCTGGCCTGAGGCTTTTCTGTCCTGGACAGTGAAACAGTCTCCTTTCAGAAACCTCTGTTATGTTCTCTGCAATCTTCTTTTCCACCGCCATTTCTTCTCCCAGGTAAGATTTCAGATGCTATGTCTGATGTCAATTAATTATGTTGTGCTTGGCACAAAGTGCAAGATATTTGGTGTGTGTTTTTTTTTTAATTAAACGAGCAAAGTGAATAATTCTGTTTAGAATGAATGTGACGAAGTGTTATTACATGTACTAGATTTAAAATCATATTTATATGTTCCAGATATATTTGCATGATTCAGAAAACATGCATTATGAGCAGCCTCACTGTGGACTGGGAGGGTGCCAAAAGCCTTGGCCTTGTGTGGTGCAGTCCATGAGGTCACGAAGAGTCGGACACAACTCAGCGACAACAAGAAACAACAACCATAACCTTGGAGGTCTAGACATCCATGAAACTGTCAATGAAAGAATGGCGTGGGTTATGGGAAGAGGAGGAAGAAACCTTCCAGAGAGCATCAAATTTATACATTTAACTTCAGTGAATCAATACTTAGAAGGTGAGAGTTGTGGAATTTACTGGCGATCCACGAATCACCAGCTAATTCAGTTTGCCTCCTTATTTTCAGTGGAAGAAAAACAGGAAAATAATCAAGGAGTGGATTTTAAGTTCAGAACAGAGGAATTGAATTGAAAACTCCTTAGTACCAAGCAAGAAAAAAAGTCAGATGACATGTCCTCTCACAGGTTACAAAAGGTGATTCTTCTGATGTAGGAGAAAGTTAACTGGGACCCAACAGGTTGGGGTAGAAATAGCTCCCTCTTCCTAGGATGTTTACACTACCATGGCAGCTTCTTGTTAGACAGTTTCGCCAGCCACACACTATACAGGCCATCAGAGTCAAGTGTGCGTGCCCGTCTCGGAGAATCCCAGGCAGCCAGGTTCTCGCCCCTGTGTCCTGAGGCTTGGCCTTTGGGGCTGGAGGAGAGCATTGCTAGAGCTCTTGGACGGAGCCGTGACATGTGCTTGGGAAGGGGGCTTTGGAACAGAGCAGGGGACCGTGAAGACAGGAGAAGGTGACAACGGGCGCGGCCTCACCCCCCAGTGAACCAAACACGGACTCGCTGAGCACGTGGGAGCTGAGTCCTTCTGTCCTTGCTGCGGAGGACGTGGGGTGGCAGGGTCCGCTGTGAGCTCCAGGCTGGGCTCAGGGGCCAGTGCTGCTGGCCCAGGGACATCGAGGGGCCACCAAGCCCGTCCCGCCACCTCCCCCAGCTGAAGCCTCTGGGGGTCGGGGCTGCCCTGCAGGAGGGGCTGGGAGACGCCTGGGAGGTCAGCTCAGCCTGGGGAACTGCGGGGACCCCGGCCCCCTCTACCCTCCAACGCGACACCCTCCAGGGAGACGGGGTCTGCTGCCGTTCATCTCGGCCTAAGAGGGGAGAGCCCAGGTGACTGATCAGTGTTTCTCTTTAAGATGGGAAAAAGCAGCTTTGCACCAAGAACAAGGTAGGGATTGGAGCTGCAGAGGTTCTCAACAGGGCTTGGAGCTGATGAATCTTTTACTAATAAAACGCCAGGAGATTATGGCCCAGAAAAGTAAGCTGTGTCCGACTGTGAGGGTAACGCCTCAGAAATCTAGTGAGAAACAGAAGTTACAACATATAGTTGGATTAAACACAGTTGGTCGGAAAGTTCATATTTATATCCAGGGCTGCGCTTCTTCAGTTATTGCTTTAAATACTTAATGATCACAAATACTCTTTAAAAAAGAAAATAAGAGAGAAATGACTGGCTGGCTGATGTCTTATCCTGCAGCTGAACACGGAGACTTGGCCATTCTCCCACACCTCCTGACTGGTGTCTGACAGCAGCAAAGAGAAACTGTTACAGTTTCACAGAGCAAATAAACTGACTTTAGAGTTGAATTTTCTATATCTAACTTGTAACAGTGATGAAAAATACCACAGCATCCCAATAATCTGCTTTTACTTTTCTGCGTGATTCAATAACGTAAAGTCCGTTCAGCCTCTTGTCAGCCATGGCTTTCATGCAAGGTGACTGTTTCTGATCAGATTTATTCCTAAACACAGATTTATTCCTATCAGGATCTAGCTTGAATTTTGACCCTAGAGATTGGTCCAGCATCTTGAAACATTTTCCACCTAGTTTTAGCATCTCTAGTTTTAATTTCTGGGTTGAAGGACACAAAAAGAAATATCCTCTGAGAATAATCCTCTTTAAAACAATAGCTCTCATTAAAACAAACCAAGAATATTTATTATACAGGTTTTAAGACAAACTACGCACGGCAACAGTGTGTTCATTTTTACAGCCCTTCTGGGTCTTCGTCTGAGACCCAGATAACCTGAGCTGAGGCAGTTGCCTCATCTCTGTACGGGCGTCCCAGGTGGCGCTAGTGGTAAAGAACCCGCCTGCCAATGCAGGAGACATAAGAGACGTGGATTTGATCCCTGTGTCGGGAAAACCCCCTGCAGGAGGGCATGGCAACCCACTCCAGTGTTCTTGCCTGGAGAATCCCACAGACAGACAGACAGTCCATGGGGCTGCAGAGAGTTGGACTTACCTGGAGCGACCAAGCATACATGCTTGCATCTCTGAACTAGTAACCCCTGAGGGCAGGTGTTAGATCTACTGAAATGCATTCAGTAGGCCAACACACTATTCATGTAAGTCACGAAACTCCATTTAATCCAAATAAATGTAATTTTATCACAAGGATGTGTTTGGCTAGTTTCTTCAAGAGAGAGGGACTGGAATTGATTTGTATTTCATTTCAAATGATTTAAAGTGGCTTTCACCAATTCAGATGACAATATCATATTTTACTTTCTAATTGAAAACAATACTGTCTTTATTCTTTTTATTTTTTCCCCATGACAAGGCCTCCCATTCTACCAAATGCTAAATAAGTTGACTTAATTGGAATCTCCTCTAATCAGTGATTCTGGTCATTAAATGCTTCAGATACTTAATTATGAAATTGATCATCCTTATTCCTCTTCAGTTCGGAGCATTTAAGTCCTATTACCGCAGATTCAGTAATTGAACCGAATGAGCACTCAGCAGGGCAGGGGTATCGAACTGAAATGCATATTTGGTTCAGATCTCCAGGCAAGAGGACTTTTTGACTTCTATCAGTCAGAGAATTAAATAACAATGCATTCGAAAAATAGCAAGGACTTTTACAAAAGCCTGAGTTTGAGTTCACATGGAGACATCTGTATCCTGGATCTCAGAGACTTAATCCTTTGGGGAACCTTATGAAAGAAACCTTAAGAGTTAGATGTAGTCAAACTTTTTCATATGACAAAGTATTTTCAAATTAAACCTCCTCTTGGTGGTTAGTATTTAGTTATTTACCTTTGTGCAAAATTAAACATCCCCAAATTATTCAAATGAAGAGCAATTTTCTGGTTTTGCTTTTTTGGAAACAGGACTGGCCTGGCAAAATAAGCTTTCTGAATGACCTCTGGGGAAGCTCACCTGGCAGGTACCTGTGGATACCTGGCCCGACGGTGAAAGGCTTTCACTGTTGATTGGGTCACCGGATGAGCTGACCTATGACATCTCCAAACTCATAACTTGAGGGGCTGAGTCACAACAGGCTTTGGGAGCACCTATGCTTTCGGGACTTTTACCAACATGTATACCTGTTTCCATTTGGTGTTTGCTTTATTTCAGCCTGAATAAACTTCAGTCTGGGGGCCTGGAGCTCCAAACCATAAAGCTCGCCAAGAGGTGTCTCTTAGAACTGGAAGAGGTGGATTAGAGGGCAGTTTTAAAGAAGTTGTCACCCAGCATATCAGGAGCCCCTGTGGTTGGTTCCTGAAGTGGCTGTCCCCAAGCAGGACTACCAAAGAGATTTGACGGATGTTGTTCCCAGGCTCCTGGAACCACATAAAGCAAGCCTGGGCACCAGATCACAGAAGCATGGGCTTAAATTGAAAACATGCATTTTTGTCATCGCTTTTCCATGCGGTGCACAGCAATAAAAGCTGCGCTTTTGCTGGGAGCGAGTTGAAATGTGAAAGGTCACATTCACTCCAGAATTAAGGAAAGTTTCGTGCTTTGAATCATACCCTTGTCGAGCATAAAACCAGGTAAAACTGGCTAGCTAATTATCACCAAAAGGATGATTTAAACCAAGACATGAGGGTCATGGTGATGACCCTCACTTTCTGGATGGTGATGATCATGGGTGATTGTGATTCCTTAAGAGAAGAGGTTTAGGGATAATCCTAAAAGACGGTAAAAAAAAAAAAAAAAAGTCATCACTGCAAAGCAAACCTTTTTTTCCCCATTCTTATCGTCAGTTGCTTGGGGGACTGAGCCTTTTGATTTATTTTCTGACAATTTTATTGAGAACATACAGGTAGTCTCTCCAGTTCATGTCAGTCTTACAGACAAAGTGATTTCTCCAGCTGGATGGGGCTGCCATCTCAGGGGTGATTCAGAGACATGACAACAACATGAAGAGGTAATCTTTCTTTGCACAAAATCTGCTTATTTTAGAAATACGTCATGAGATGGGTGGGAAGGGGATGGGGGCGCAGTTGTCCCCGGGGCTGGTTTGGCAGATAGAGTAGGAGGTGGGGGAAACCTCACCCGTGCTTGTCCCCGTGACCCTCTGCCTGAATAACTGGGGGATCCACACCTGCTGTGCTCCCTTGCAGCCAGTGTTTTCCATGAGTAATTATTACAACACACCTGTGAGTCAGAGGTAGGAGTACTGTTTTTCAGGCTAAATTCATGTCACCTGGATGGGGCAGACTAGAAACTTAAAACCTATCAATATGTTTCTTGGTCTCCAAAGGCTCTTAAGGTAAAGATAAAAGTTCCTCTTTCAAAGAGCTGTCTTAAGGTTTCAATGAGCCGTGATGCACATAAATGTAGCTAACTAGTGTCCTGGTCCTTACCGAGAGGCTCCCAAAGGATCCCTCATTATCACTGTAATAATGGAAATGCTCATTACCGTGATGCCTTTCAGCTCTACCTCTAGGTACTGGGACAATTACTCTTCCATGACGGTAGCTAATACTGGTTGGTAATGATAATAATTATGGTACCCAGGGCCAGACTCTGGGACCACACCATCCTCTGTCTCAAATGCTGTTAAACAGTGGTCACTTAGGAAGTAAACTAGGCTCCACGGCCAGTTTAAGTTATGGTTGTTTGTCATTTCCTGCTTCTCCTTGCACTCACTGCACCTCCGGGAGCAGTGTGAGAGGCCCGTTGCAGGAGCCTTCCTGTCCCTCCTTGTAAACACGCCCCAGATGTGGCCCTGGCTACCCGGTCAGGGTTCGCCCGGGGCAGGAAACGGGAGGGCTGTGTGCACTCTGCACCCAGGCCCCCAGGGCTGCAGATGGCTGTGCTGGGGGGACGGGCACCCTCAGCCAGTCCCAGGGCTGGGATCCAATGGATCCTCATCGCATCTCCCACTCTGAGGGGAATCAGCATCCGTGGGTCATCTTTTGTTAATCTTGGACTAGTGACTGTCGCTCTGCAGATGAATACTAAATGGCTCACCTGTTCCCCGGGCAGTAGTTTCTGAAGCAGAGGAGTCCCGCCTCCTGCCATGTCCCTTGGTTTGTCTTGTTGGTGTGGGCAGCTGTGTCTCAGTCATCGACCACTGTGTAACAGATCAACCTAAAACTTAGTGACTTCAAACAATGATTTATGATTTCTCTTTGATTCTGTGGCTTGATGGGGTGGCTGCTATGCTGGTCTCACAGGGTCACCATGTGGCTGCATCCAGCAGGCAGGGTGGCTGGGAGCCTGGCAGAACTGAGCCTCTCTTTCCAGGTGGTATATTCACTCCAGATTTCACAGCATGCAAGTCTCAGCACGACCATCTAAGAGAAGGGGAAAAAAAATCCCTTGCAGTCTCTTGAACCTAGAATCATCTCCACGAGACCTGATATTCCATTTGTTAAAGAAAACCAAAACACCAGCCCTGACCCAGGGGATGGCAAGCAGACTCATCTCTTGAGGGGAGCAGTGGCAATGTTACAATGCAAACAAGCTCAAGAGGAATTGTCCCCACCATCACTAAAACCAAACAAATTGCAAAAGTATACACGATGTGAAAGTTGCATCTTTTGCAAATATTTTCTCCCATTCTATAGTTTTTTTTGTTTATTTATGGTTTGCTTTGCTGTGCAAAAGTTTTTTAGGTTTAATTATGTCTCATTTGCTTATTTTTGTTTTTATTTTGATTAAGCTAGGACATGGATCCAAAAAAATATTGCTATGACTTATGTCAAAGAGAGTTTTCCCTATGTTTTCCTCTAAGAGTTTATAGTATACAGCCTTACATTAGGTCTTTAATCCATTTTGAGCCTTATCTTTTTGTATGGTGTTACAGGATGTTCTAATTTTATTCTTTTACATGTAGCTGTCCAGTTTTCCCAGCACCACTAAGGGCTGTCTTTTCTCCACTGTATATCCTTGCCTTCTTTGTTGTAGATTAATTGACTGTAGGTTTGGGGTTTTCTGGGCTTTCTATTCTGTTCCATTGATCTATATTTCTGTTTTTGTGTCAGCACCATACTGTTTTCATGACTGTAGATTTTAGTATAGTCTGAAGTCAGGGAGTGTGATTGCTCCAGCTGTTCTTCTTCCTCAAGATTGTTTTGACTCTTCAGGGTTTTTTTTGTTTCCATACAAATTTTAAAATTATTTGTTCTAGTTCTGGGATTAATTTACAAAACAAAAATTGCTCATACAGCTTAATATTAAAAAAAAAAAAAAAACAAGCAACCCAATTAAAAAAGTGGACAGATGACCTAAACAGACATTCAGACATTTCTCCAAAGAAGACATACAGATGGTCAACAGGCGCATTAAAAGATGCTCAATACTGCTAATTATTAGAGAAATGCAAACTACAACTACAATGAGGTATCACTTCGCATCAGTCAAAATGACCATCATTAAAAAGTTTACAAATAGCAAATCCTGGATAGGGTGTGGAGAAAAGGGAGCCCTCATACACTGTTGGAGGACTATAAATTGGTGCAGTCGCTGTGGAGAACAGTATGGAGGTTAATTCAAAAGCTAAAAATAGAGTTGCCGTATGATCCAGAAATGCCACTCCTGGGCGTACATCTGGAGAAAACTCTAATTCAAGAAGATACATGCACACCAATGTTCATTACAGCACTATTTACAATAACCAAGATATGGAAGCAACCTAAATGACAGGTGAATGGATAAAGAAAATATGCTGCATATACTACTCAGCTATAAAAACAAGGAAATAATGCCATTTGCAGCATCATGGATGGACCTAGAAATGATCATACGAAGTGAAGTCAGACAGAGAAAGAGCAACATTATATGATGTTGCTTATGTGTGGAATCTAAAAAAAAATCATACAAATTAACTTATTTACAAAACAGAAATAGACCCACCTACATAGAAAACAAATCTGTGGTTACCAAAAGAGATAGAGCTGGGGGAAGATAAACTAGGAGACTGGGGTTAACACATACACACTCTGTATACAGAGTAAGCAGTAGGGCTTACTGTGCCGTACTGGGATCTATATTTAATATCTTATAAAAACCCATAGCAGAGAAGAATCTGAAAAACTACATAAACATATTTATACACATATCTATACATAGTGGCTCGGCAGTAAAGAAATCTGCCTACCAATGCAGGAGATGTGGGTTTGATCCCTGGGTCAGAAAGATCCCCTGAAGAAGGAAATGGCAACCCACTCCAGTATTCTTGTCTGGAGAATCCCATGGATGGAGGAACCTGGTGGGCTATAGTCCGTGGGGCCACAAAAGAGACATGACTTAGCGACTAAACAACAACATATATATGCACGCAGATGCATATATATATATATATATATATATATATATTGTATGTATGTATACATAATATCTGAATCACTTTGCTGTATACCTGAAAAAACACTGTAAATTAACTATACTTCTATTAAAAAAGGTTAATTAAATAAAAAGTTGCACCAACGTTGGTGATGCAAATGCTAGACTTTTCTACGTACGATGGGGTTTTGCTGACGTAGAACAGAAATCAAACTGATGTTGTATGGCAATTGTCCTTCAATTAAAAATAAATAAATTTTAAAAAAGACATAAAAAAGGAAAAAAAAAAAGATGGGATTTATCTTGTTAAAGACAGTTCAGTATAAATACTCTACAGGGCTAACATGGTAGCCTTCTCACATAAGACATTGTATGTACAGCTTGTTCAGAGATGCAGATCTGACTTGCTGGGCTGGTCAGTAAGTAACTTCCTGTGTATTTTGTGCATCCACATGGAATTATTTATTTATTCATGCCTGCATGCATGCATTTATATATATATAATATATATATTCTGATGGAAAGCCCTGAACTAGGCTCTGGAAGAGTGAATAGCCAGATTACTTAGACGTCTTTTCCAAACTTAAAATATTACCATCGATGGTCACTGTTTTCTTCTTACCTGTCCAGCTTCTCCTCTGTGATTTTTTTGGTTTGTAAAGTGAAAGTGAAAGTTGCTCTGTCATGTCTGACTCTTTGCAACCCCATGGACTGTAGCCCACCAGGCTCCTCTGTCCATGGGATTCTCTATGGACAAGAATACTGGAGTGAGCAGCCATCCCCTTCTCCAGGGGATCTTCCCCACCCAGGGATCAAACCCAGGTGTCCTGCATTGTAGGCGGGCTCTTTACCATCTGAGCCACCAGGGAACCCTGTAGCTTTTTTAAAGTCAGCTACATTTTTTCCTTTAAGCAAGAGCTCTTTCTGTCACTCCCACATAAACCTCTGTTGAGACGTTGTAACTCTGATGGCATGTAAACGTAAAGAAAATATCTTCTGGAAAACTCCAAACGTGGACACCCAGAGACACCATCTTCTTGGACAAACAGTTAAGACAATATTAAAAACAGAGGGAAAGTCAAAGATTAAGACATTAATAGCTGCAGAGCTATGACAGTTTAGTAGCTGGGACATCCAGTGACAACTCACATAAATCTTGGGCAGTTTGGGATTTTGCTGGTGGCAGGTACAGACAATACTCATTCATTATTTGTTCACTTATGCAGAAAATATCGTGATTTTATTGTACGTTAGGACTGTTCCAGGTGAGAGATTTTTCAGTGAAAGAAAAAAGAGAGCAAAGTTCCTGTCCCATGTCCTCAGAGACCACGTGACTTGTCAGGGAGTGATAAAAGGTATGGAAAAAACAAGGCGGAAGCCGGGAAGATGAGGGGGAGACAGTGAAGAGACGGAAATGGGCTGAACAGTAGGATGAGGGGAAGCCAAGATGGGATGCTGCTCCACTGGGTGGCAAGGGTTTCGAGAAAGGAGCGACAGTTATTTCAGAGGTGGTGAAGTCTGAGGATGGGCCGCTGTGTTTGGCAGTGTGGTCACTGGTGACCCTGATACGAACTTGTCCATGGAGTGGGGCAGCGAAAAGCCAGATCAGTTTGATTTCAAAGGAATGGGAAGAGAGGAAGGGGAGGAAGAGAATACAAAGCCCTTTGATGGGTGTGTTGCTGAAAGGTGTCCTAAGGAATCGGATGGTAACTAGAGGGAGGTGGGGCCACAGTGAGTAATTCTATTTGATAGAAATACAGCAACATGTCTGGTGCTGTCGGAAAGGATCTAGTCCGGAGGGAAAGTTGGTGGTGCTCAAGGGGGAGTGCCGTGATGGCCTTGAATGGCCGAGGAGCATGGCTTGCTACCAAACATATGTGAGAAGTCATGTTATTAATTTTTTGAGCATATATCCAAATATATCAGCATGTATTTAAAATTTGTACTTATATGCTACTTAATTTTTTTACATTATACAAAAGATTTTACTTATTTATTTTAATTGAAGGGTAATTGCTTTACAATGTTGCATCGGTTCCTGTTATACATCAACGTGAATCAGTTACGGGTACGTCTCCTCCTCCTTGAACCTCCCTCCTCCCCCCACCACCCCCTCCCACCCCTCTGGGTTGTTCACAGAGCTCCTTGCATCATACAGTAAATTTCTACTGGCTGTCTGTTTTGCATATGCTAATGTATATGTTTCAATGCTACTCACTCAATCCGTCCCACCCTCTCCTTCCCCGGCTGCATCCATAAGTCTGTTCTTTATGTCTGAGCCTCTATTCCTTCCCTGAAAATAGGTTCATCGGTACCATTTTTCTAGATCCCTTATATATGCATTAATATATGATACTTGTCTCTTTTTGACTTACTTCACTCTTTATAACAGGCTTTCTAGGTTCATCCACCTCACTAGAACTGACTCAAATTCACTCCTTTTTATGGCTGAGTAATATTCCATTGTATATACGTATCACAACTTCTTTATCCATTCGTCTGTCAGTGGAGATCTGGGTTGCTTCCATGTCCTGGCTATCGTAAATAGTGCTGCAATGAACATTGGGGTTCATGTGTCTTTTCCAGTTATGGTTTTCTCAGGGTATATGCCCAGTAGCAGGATTGCTGGGTCATATGGTGGTTTTATTCCTAATTTTTAAAGGAATCTCCATACTGTTCTCCATAGTGTCCGTATCAATTTACATTTCCACCAACAGGGCAAGAGGGTTCCCTTTTCTCCACATCCTCTCTAGCATATATACATTTCACAACATGCTAAATTCTAATTAAATCTTCAGAAGAAAAAAATACATAAATACAAGGCTCACTATTTTCCCTCTATACCTCACAGTCTTATATACATGCTCCTTTTTTAAAATTTTCTTAAATTTTTTTATTTCATGTATTTATATACCTTACTTGTAGATTTCTATTCCATTTTGTTCCACACAGTCATTTTAAAACTACTTAATCTAATTTCATTCTCACTGACGTTTCCCCCATACATTCTCAAGTTTATTTTAAAACGTATCTTTCTATATTATGCGCACAAACATACCACATACGCTCCTTGAAGTGTGTGTACCGTACTCGGCCGCTCTTACCTTCAGACAAGGTCACGTCTGACACTGATTTATCAAAAAGCAGTTGAAAGGAAAGAGCTTGGTCTTTTAGGTCAGAGAATCCCAGTGTTCCTTTTAACTTGTTTTTCTGTCTCGGGAAGTGTTTTGACCTTAAGCAGAACCTTATAAAGAGCAAGGACTTGAAATGTAACGCTAGAGGTGAGTTAGTTCAAAGGTTCTTCAAATGCTCCTGAAGGTTACTTTTGTTACATGTAATGTCACATAAGCAAAAAATACTCAGAAAGAGGAACAGTCACATTTCAATTTTTATTTGTGGACATTCGATTGCTTTTTAACCACAGGCTATTCCCATGACTTTCTCGAATCCATGACTGAAGGACAAACCATGTGCATCTCTTCATTGGTACAAACTAAAACCTCTCACCACCTGATAGGAAGAGGGAGAAATGTACCTACTTTTTCTGTAGTTTCTGTGTGAAATGATGCAGTTTCCAGTGAATGGGCAAACTAAAAACCCGTCCCCAGGTTGCACAGAGTAAAGACTGTAGAAGTCAGACACTGGAGCTTTTCCCAGAAGACACGTCCTTGGCAGGCATTCTTGCTAAATTATGAGGCTAAAACTATTGGCACAAGAAACATCATTCTGTGATTGGCTAATATAATACAACAAAACAATGATTTCAACTTGAACCACTATGAACATCCGTATGGTGGTCAAGGGAGTTCTTCCTTCAGTTTCAACATGGTCCCGGTTGTGAATTGATGTCTCCAGGTGCATTAGAAGAACACTCAGGGGCAAGTGTCTCATTCATGGTGCATGGATCTCTTCCTCCAGAGGCAGGGTGGTCCTAGATCAGCCTCTCCGCTGCAGGGGCATCCATCATGCTCCACATCTCCACACGAGAGCCATCCTTTTCCTGACGGCTCGGGCTGTAGGAGCCCTGGGTTGCCCTTTTGTTGGAGGCGACAACAGAAGCCACCACTGCCAGAAAGAGGATCAGCAACAAGGCTAATGTCACTGAACCGATGGCGGCGAAGACGTCCGAGAGCAAGTTATCTGCCAGCTGTAAGGATGGAGATAATTGTGATGTGAGTTACAGCGCAGAGAATGCCCAGGACAAGCAACTACCCTGGAATGAAAGTCAAGCAGAGCACAGGTGCCAACCATGCCTGAGAAAGCCTAGAAATGTAGGGACAGTCAGGCGTTCTTATTCCCAGATCATAAGAATGGGGCCATGTCTCTAGAGTTTAAGGTCTGGAGCCAGGAAGTGAGGCACAAACGTCTACTGAGCTTACCGTGTGTCTTAGTCTCAGTGACTGGGATCATTCATCTGACATCAAGGCTAAAGGATGAACCCGTACATAGCCATGCATGCGTGCTCAGTCACTCTGCCTTGTCCGACTCTTTGCTGCCTCATGGGCTGTAGCCCGCTGGACCTCTCTGTCCATGGGATTTCCCAGGCAAGGATACTGGAGTGGGTTGCCATTTCCTCCTCCAGGAGATCTTCCCAACTCAGGGATCAAACCTGTGTCTCCTGGGTCTCCTGCATTGCAGGGGATTCTTTGCCACTGCGCCACCTGGGAAGCCCAAACCCACATGCATATTTGGAAAATAGTTTTGCAACTACAGGATCTGACTGTTCACAGTCTTTTGACTCTCGTGCAAAAAGTTCTGATTTTGCACTGAAAGACTGTTTTACAGCCTTTCTTGGGAAATGAAGCAAATTAAATCAGTTGGGTCTCATGGGAAAGATCCAAGACAAAGGATGGGCTGCAAGGCTCTGGTTTCCACACTCAGCACTTTGATTTGGATTCGATGTGACAACTGAACGGTTGTGAACACACTCATGCTCCATGGGGAGCCAGACCTCTAGAAACGGGAAACTGTGGGGAGAGCCCCTCTTGGAGGAGCTGGGTCCTGGACTCTCCTGGGCGGGCCTCGGACAGAGGGCTTTCTCTGATGTTGACTGCAATGTGTTTGCCAAGCACTTTTTGTCAGTGGGTAGAAGAAACTGATTAGATTGCACAGAAATAGTAAAGACAAGACACAGCTGCTATGTGAATTCTTAACAGGCTTTCAAAGAAATATTTCTGTCAGGGTAAGCAAAGGGGGAGTAGACTGCCTTCTCATTTAGCTTCCTTTAGGACCCATCCCCTGTTACCTAACCAAGTTACCATTATAAGTGCGATCTCTGTTACTTTCATATCCCAGGGAATGTTTAACACTTTTGCTTTCCTTTGTGAGTATGTTGTTGTTGTTGTTCACTGTGCTTTGGTTTAAATCATTATATAGTTAATATATTCCTATAATACTGTATCTCTTCATAATATTGTCTTGTATTCACTATGTCTTGTATTCACTTGTTCAAGTGTGGTTCATTAGTTTCTTCAATCAACAATACTTATTGACTATCTGCTATAAACATTGAACTAGGCTAGGAAATAAAAATAAAAGGTAAGCCAAAGTTTGATATCTGAAGCTCAGATTGTGGACATGGGCAAATGGAGGACACACATAAACACACATGCACACATATATAGATAATCACAATATATCGCAAACACGTGTCACAGTAATGTCATCAATGATCTACATGGGGTGTAGGTAGAGTAATAGCGGAGTGAAGCATGTGATTACCTTTTGAAGGATAAATGAGCATTCAAATATTTCAAGCAGGAAATTCTACTTGGATGAAACAATTTGAAATAAAAAGCGCAAGAGTACACAAAAGTCCTTAGAGACTGGAGAAACAGGAAGAAATCTGACATGACCAAAGGTATTGTCCATGAATGTGTACATATGAGCGGTAAAGGATTTAAAAAGTTGGTGAGAGATGGGACTCTAAAGTAGATGAATCTTAACCAGAAATCTGAAAGCCACAATAAAATTCAGTCTTGGTCCTGAGGTCAGTGGGAGCCTGTGAAGGTGTTTGAGTAAGAGCATAATATGATCAGATCTGTGTTTTATTAACTTGGCTCTGGTAACAGGGTGGAGGGTGATGGGCATGAAGGTGGGGTTGGAGATAGAGGAAATAGGAGTTTATTGTATTTATCGAGATGAGATGATTTGGGTCTAAGTTTACCAGCGGAGTGAGACTCAAAGGGACAAGGTGGAGAGAGACTTTGGTGGAGGAGTCACCTCTTGGCTGGGGAAGAGCTGAGAGAGGATAAGGAAGGTCATCACAGGAAATGAAAAGTGCCACTTGGTCGCTCAGTCGTGACTCTTCGCCACCCCATGGACTGTAGCCCACCAGGCTCCTCTGTCCATGGGATTCTCCAGACAAGGATACTGGAGTGGGTTGCCATGCGCTTCTCCAGGGGATCTTCCCAACCCAGCCATCGAACCCAAGTTCCTGCATTTCAGGCCAATTCTTTACCCTCTGAGCCACCAGGAAATCGCACGGGAGCTGGGATCTTGTTCACAGAGAGAAGATACACAGGAAGACTCTGATTCAGGCTGGAGAAGGTGCGTGTCAGCTTCCTGGACAACATTCTGGTGCGCGGTGCCATTAGAGAGAAAGAAATAACTGCTGCCTCCTCTCCACGTTACTGTCTAAAATCGTGGGTCTTGGCAGCTTTCCCAGTTACTGGAGAAAAGCATGTAGAGTTTCACTGAAATCAGTTGCTCTTGAGAAAAATCATTCACCTTAACGCGAGGGCCAGTCCTCTGGCCGCCGGCTCTGGCAGTGACATCCTTTATCAGCGACAGTGACCGTGGACTGCCGGGAAAGATGGAGAGGGTGGTGGATGTGGCCTTGAAAGCTCAAGAGTCTGGGACTCGGAAGGGCAGATGGGGCCCCTGGTGTTCTCTGGGGACCTCTCCATCTGCAATAACTCTCCTTCCTAGCTGCTGGATCCTCCTAATCTAGCCAGTAAGCAGCATGGTCTCTGGGAGTAAGTGGCTGTTCTGCTGGTGGGGGCGCTGGGAGCGGCCACACCCACACGGAGAAGGGAGAAATCACTGGGTTTGCCTCTGTTTTCTCAACTTTTCTGGCCTTGTCCCATTTGGCCTGAGAAGCACTGCACGCACGGGGTAAGCTGACGCCGCCCAGACCCTCTCACCCGCCGCCCTGCAGCCAGAGGGAGGGGGCATGGCGGGTGTAGGCGCTGAGTTCTCACTGGAACCCGAGTTCTGGAAGAAGCAGAGGACTGGTCCGCTCCACTCATCTCGGGACCTGCAGGGAACCACGGCTCTTCTCTGTAGAGGCTCTGCGCTCTCAGCAATGCGGACAGTGCAAGGGCCAGCTCTGGGCGGTGAGCGGCCCCCCACCCAGCCCGCCGGCGTGTGCGGAGCGGGAAGGCTGAGCCTGTTCCCCCGCAGGGCCATGCGCCCCGCCAGTGTGATCAGCACGTCCTTCCCTGCTGAGGAGGTGCTCAGCACACGAAGATGTGAGCCGCAGCGAAGGCGGTGTGCCCCCCCTGACTTGACTTCACTCTGAAAGATGAACGGGAACTCCGATTCCTCGGGGTGTGACCCGGGAGCCGACCTACAAACCTAAGATTGAAATTCCGAGCTCCAGAGAAAGCGCTGGCTGAAACGGCTGGCCTAACACTAAACTCTGGAGGGGAGCTGAGGGCCTCGGGGTTTGAAACCACTTCTGGAAGGCCCTTTTCTTTGAATTCCCATGGTGGAGAGGCCTTATTAGCTCTGCTATTCTTCAGCTGAGCTTAAAATACACAGTCCTGGAATGGATCCTTTGATAATGGAAACTGCTGGGACACGGGGACTGACGAGGCCGCCAAGCGCGGACCGTCCTGGAAACAGCGGGAGTGCCAGGCCAGGCCTGTTTCAGTGGGCTGTGCTTCTAACGCTGCGCTTTTGAATAACCTTTGTCAGAAAAGACAGATTCCAAACCAAAACTTTCATGTAAAATTACTTTTTACATGGCTTACACTGCAACCTGTATTGTTATGCTAACATCCTGTTTATGAAATGTACATCCTCTTGATGAAATGTATGAAATGCACATCTTTATATGAAATGTACACTTTATATGTGATCAAATTAAACAGTGATGAGTTGAACTTCCTATCTGCAGAATAAAATAAATCAGTGCTTCGTTTTTTCCCCCTGTAGAAGATTCATTGTGAATCCCCGACTGGTTGTGGCTGAATGAGACCCAAGGAAGGGTGCACGCTGGCATTCTGAGAGAAACGGCCAAAACTTCCCTTGAACCGTCTTGCCTGGGGCTAGGCTGAAACACACTGGAAACATCAGAATCTTTTTCCCTTGAATTCCAGAAGAGGAATTCTAACTGTGACTCTTCTGAGGGGAGGCTGGAAACAGAATGTGCTCGCTAAACAACCAGAAGTGGGTTTGAATCCAGTTTTGCTACTGTGTCCTCCACGCGTCTCTGCTGTCTACCCACCTGTGAGGCGGGGGCGACAGTTGTGTGTCTGAGACTCGCTCTGCGACACAGAAAACAGCCAGGCGTGCAGAGCTTCTCCGAGGGCAGGCCCAGAAGGGAGCTCAGTCCTGTGGTCACCTGTTTCTCACCCCAGAGTGACCCTTCCCCGGCTGATTTCCCAGGTCCTGCCTGGGTGTCGGATCACCCATCAGATGCCTCCCACTCTGGGGTCATGTCAGGACGGAGTGCCCAGCCTAGGAGCTGGGGGCTGGGGTGGGGTGGGGCGGGTGCTGCCCTGGAGCTGGCCGGGGCCCAAGCCGTCTGGCCAGCGGGGCCGACTGCCCCCTGGCTAGCTGACTGCTGGACAGTTCATCTGACTCTGAAAACACAGGATGAACTGGCTTGTCTGGAAAGGAAAAGAAACAAGACCCCTTCTGTCCTCAGCCCCAGAATCTGCCTGTCATAATATTTAGGGCCAATATGGAAAAATGTGAAAACAATAAACAAAGCAGAAGGAGCCTAGAAAACAATGGGATATTTTAGGAAATTTGACCTCCTATTTCCAAGTGAAAGGTGGTGAACATGTTAGAGTTTTGACTTGAAGAGAGGAAATTCTAGGACTAAGGTTGGGGTTACCCACCTAGGTGCGTTTTTTTCTCAAGTACGTTTGTGGTTGAAAAAAGTAGAAATGATGGGACTTAGAAATTGGCTCCTGAAAAACACTAGGGTAGAGTGAAGTCCCCAAATCCTTCTTAGAATCCAGTCTATATGCCAGTTGTGTGGAAATATGTGGAGACAGTTGAAGATGACGAGTTAAAATGTTCAGATGTGCAGCTGCTCATGGGTTATATTCCAGCTTCCTTGTGAGCTTCTGAAATGTGTGTGTATGTGTGTGTGTGTGTAGTGTTACACAAGTACATAATGATACATCAGGTACTATTATGACCATTATTAATGAGAAAAACACTTTAAGGATACTATGTTTTTTATAAAGCCAGTTATAATATTTACCTTCCATCTATGTATCTAAAGTGAAATGAGGACATTTCTTTAATTCTCACCGTTCAAATTAAAAAACAAAAAACAAAAAAACAAAGAGAGAGTGCAGTCCTTGTGAGTTACTGTTGTAACAAGCAGGTCTTCTATTTGGTGGATTGGAAAACCCTCCCACACAGACCGGGGTCCTTGAACTATCTCTTATCAGTGAGTTGCTAGAAACAGCCGTTTCCATAGTAATATTGAATATGTGCCAGAACTCTGTTTTTAAAATGAATATTGTTGCAGCGGCCAATTTTCAACCACAAATACACTGTCCACTTTACAGTTATAAGGGTGGTGGGGGGAGGGGGTAGAGACGGGACTGAGGAGCCGAAAGAGGGGCCTGGGCAGCATCCAGGCCCAGGGAGTGGACCACCCAGCAGGGCTTCCGTCACCTTGTAAAAGGCTCAGGACTGGGGAGGCCGGCGGCCACACGGCGGGGTGACCCCCTCCAGGCAGCCCACGGCCACCAGCACCAGGGGGCTCTCGGGGGCACCTGAGCTGAAGCCCAAAGGCATCTTCTCATTGGCGCCCCCACCTCTTCATCTGCTGCTTCCTCCAGAAAACACACAGGCTCTCAGAGGGATCGATGGAGTCTTTCAAACCAATTCACACCGAGTAATGACAGTCCCTCACACCTCCACGGGGTGGGGTGGGGCGGCCCCTCGACAGCCTGGGATGGACACATGGAGCTACATTAGGGGGTTCAGGGCACCGCCGCACTGGGGGAGCTGTCCTGGGGAACTTCAGACATGACTTCCACATCAGGCCCTGTCGAAGATGCTGGAATACCTCCTGTGGAAGTTTGGTGTGGGTCCATGGCTGACGGGGTGTCCCAGGTGGTGCTAGTGGTAAAGAACCCGCCTGCCAATTCAGGAGACAGAAGATCCCTGGGTTGGGAAGATCCCCTGGAGGAGGGCACGGCAACCCACTCCAGTATCCTTGCCTGGAGGATCCCATGGACAGAGGAGCCTGGCAGGCTACAGTCCACAGGGTTGCAAAGAGTCAGACACGACTGAGCATCTAAGCACAGCACAGCCACATCCTTACGCTGAGATCTGAGGGGTGCTGTGACCAGTGGTCATAGAGGGACACAGATATTCCTGCCTTCAGCACACGGTCCTTGAACACATCCTCTGAGTGAGCCCAGCAGCACCTGGAGTTCGGTGGGGAGCCAGCAGGCCCCGCCCCGTCCATCCAGGGTTGGGCCTGGAATCCGTCTCCTGATGTCCCACAGGCTCTTTCCGATGAGGACGCCAGATTTTCAGCAGAAGCATCGATGCAGCTAGGAGTCTGGAGACCCTGCTTTCATATTTCTCTCTCCTTGAGCAGGTGGTTTCAGTGATATAATTGTTTTCCTTGGAACGCAAGGCCTTGTGAATAAAACTTCTCTCTCTTTGCCTCATGTAAGAACCAAATCCCAGTGGCCCCAACTCAGGTTTCATGATGTTGCTGCAAATTTGTTGCGTGCAGATAATCGCGGCCCTTTGTCTGCTCAGGGTCGGGGTCACCAGATGCTGTAGGCAGGGAAACATGCCTGGCTGATAGGTGGGGATCGTCGCTTCCTGTCGCCTTCGCTGGTCGCCCTCGTTGACTGCTGCCAGCTTCATCCATCCCGGCACGTCATGCCCCATGACACATACACAGGTCAGGGCTGTCCCTCCTCCAAGAGTGGAAGCTCCATCAGGGGCAGCCCCATTCTTCTGCCTCCCCAGCACCTGGACTGGCCTCTGTCCCCCAGGGACCCCGTTGCGAGTGCCACTGGGCAGAAAGGCTGGCCCAGCACACAGAGCTTCCCCGCTGGGGTCCAGCAGGAGGACCGCCCCCACCCCAGCCTGTGTCCCGTGGAGGACGAGGCGGCCGCTCTCTGACTCTGCTGAAGGGTGGGTGCACCTCGGAGGGGCTACGGGCAGACCCGAGGGGGCAGATCGGGAACCACATGGTCAAGGGGTGAAGGGGACCTGAAGACACTTGCTGACTCTTCCTTTCTGTGGAATCAACCACAAACAACCCGTCTGTTCCCAGCTTCTCCCGTCCCTGGAGCCCGGACGGGAACGTCGTCAGGTGACAGAAGCAAGAGCAATGAGAGATCTTTTTAAAAAAAATAATAGTAATCCTTTCCTACGTGTTGAACAGTCTTTTTGTCTCTGGTAGGTGACCCCCTGGACATTGTCGTGGCCCATTTTGCTCTCAGAAAACCTGGGTGGACAGTCAAACTTCCTTTCCTTTTTTCTCTCCTCTCTCTATCTCTGCATTCCAGAGAACAGTGGGCTCCAACCAAAGACTTGGGGTGAGTTGCTCACACTTGAGTTTGTCAGTCGGTTGCCCTGTCCATCTTCATTCCCTTGCTCAGGTCCGCTCAGAATCCAGCTGCCTGGCCTTCCACTGGGATTTCCCTTTCGTTCATCCCCATGGTCACAACCTGGTTTAAGACACTTTTAGATGGGTGCTTAAACTGTTCTCTAGCAAATCCTTCTGGCCCTAGAATCTACACCATTCAGCTACAGAAAGAAAAAAAACAAAACAATGAGCTTGCTTATCTGGGTGGGAGGCTTATGAGGCTAACCACATCAGTACTAACCGTGTCAGATTTAAACTGCCAAGTTTTAAGTCACAGCTCTCTGGGGGCATCCCTGGTGGTCCAGGGGTAAAGAATTTGCCTGCCAATGTGGGAGACACAGGTTCAACCCCTGGTCCAGGAAGACCCCACAGGCTGCGAAGCAACTAAGCCCGGGGATCACAACTGCTGAGCTATGATCTGGAGCCCGTGTCCCATGACAAGAGCGGCCACCACAATGAGATGCCCTCACACCGCAAGGAAGAGTAGCCTCCGCTACTTGCAACTAGAGGAAGCCTGCGTGCACAGCCAAAGATAAATAAATAAATGTTTTTTATAAACGTTTTATTTTAAAAATTTGCTTCCATTTCCTGGTCAAGGAATCAGCTGCAGCCGCCCTAGCACCTTGCTCTCCGGCAAAGTGACCAGCCCTTTTTTGAATAGGAACCTCCTCCCTGACCCCTTCTGCAGACCCTTCCTCTATTCAGAGCACCCCTGGGCTTGGCTGCCCTCTGCATTGCCCCTGGGGACCCTTCGGGGCCCCCCTTCCGGGACCTGTGTCTCCATCAGCAGAGCCAGGGGCTTCAGCAGTATTGAGAAGACCTGTGACCCCGCCTGCCCTGCGTGACCTGCCCCGTGCACTTGAACGTGCCGCCCTGATCACGAAGGGTTAGGCCCCCTCCACCCCTCCGCTCAGACCTGCAAAGATGGGAATCTGTTTCCTCTGGAACTTTCCAACACGCAAAGTGCAGTGCTCTGCACAGAGTGGCTGATCAGTCGTTCCCGACTCACCCACTTGTGTCCATGGCTCTGTCCAACTCATCAATTCCATCCTTTCCAGTGGTGGGAAGACTTCTCTGCAGCCAGGAGCTCTGCTGGGGGGGGACCTTCGTGCACGCAGCTGTTCGTGCGCTCATTCACGCGCTCATGTGTGGTTACTGATGCTTTCTCCGTCACTGGGCCCTGGACACGCAGAACCCAAAGGTGCGGGCACTGTCTTGCTAGAGCTGACCGTGGAGTG
This sequence comes from Cervus canadensis, assembly GCF_019320065.1. Lineage (NCBI taxonomy): Eukaryota > Metazoa > Chordata > Mammalia > Artiodactyla > Cervidae > Cervus > Cervus canadensis. The sequence goes on from NC_057398.1 coordinate 4,342,054, forward strand.
ATGGTACCAGGCGGGGGTGGCTACACAGACCACCGCAGTTCACTTGAGGGGGGCTCTGGTCGAGGCCAGGGCCAAAGAAAGGAAAAGGGGGAGAAGGTGGACTTCCTGACATCTCCCAGTCTTCTTAAAGGTAGCTGCGAGGAGAACGAGGTAAGGAAAGGCGCCGAAAGCAGAAGGAAACAGATCCTTCGAGAAGGGGAGCAGGTGGCAGCCTCTCCTGCTCGCCTGGGAGGCTGGTGGGGGCCGTGCTTCTGGCTTCTGCAGAGCCCCCCGTGAGAGAAGCAGCGGTCACGGGTCCGGAAGATGTCACCCACCCCGAGTCTGCTCCAGGAAGCGTCTCTCCCCTCCCTCAGCGAAGCGGAGGCCAGAATCGCAAGAGCAATTTCTATATATTCTCTGTGGGTTCTTTCCCAGCGCGTCTGACCTACACCTCTTATCAGAATCGCATCAGCCTCACATGCCAGGAGTCCTCTGCTGACCAGGGTTTTGTAGGACCCAGAAGGACTTAAATTTCTTTCTACCCCTTCTTTTTGCTATTGTCTATAGATTTTCCAGAGAAGGCAATGGCACCCCACTCCAATGTTCTTGCCTGGAGAATCCCAGGGACGGGGGAGCCTGGTGGGCTGCCGTCTATGGGGCCGCACAGAGTCGGACACGACAGAAGTGACTTAGCAGCAGTAGCAGCATAGATTTTTAGAAGGTGACTGATAAGTATGCCAGTTGATTTTACACAACATCTCAAAAGCAAGAGAATATCCAGCAAACAAGTTAAAAGGGCCTGGGGACTTCTGAGGTTAAATGATGCTAAAATGACAATTAAATGCAACGGACTGTATCCTGGATCAAAATAAATAAATAAATCTAAAGGGCAACTGGGGACAATTAGAGAAATCTGAACATGGGTAGTATATGAGATGGTCAACTTCTTGAATGTTGTTCTAGTAATATGGACTTCTCAGATGGCCGCAGTGGTAAAGAATCTGCCGGCCAGTGCAGGAGACTCAAGAGATTCTGGTTCAATCCCTGTGTCAGGAAGATACCCTGGAGGAAGAAACGGCAACCCACTCCAGTATTCTTGCCTAAAAAGTTCCATGGACCGAGGAGCCTGGCAGGCTACAGCCCACGGGGTCACAAAGAGGCAGACACGACTGAGGGCCAGCACACTCACATTAGTATATGCAGTTGCAGAAGGAAGTCCTATTTCTTTGGAGACATTTGCTGAAATATTTAGTGGTAAACATAGGGTCGCAAAGAGTTGGACACGACTGAAGTGACTTAGCATGCAAGCAAAATGTTACAACATCTGCACCCTGCATTCTAAAGAAAGGGCAAAAACCTATGTACCCAGAGGTGAGAAAGGGAGCAAAACCCTAAAAAAGTGGCTGTAACTGGGTGAAGGGCATGCGTGTGTTCACAGCATTTTTTTTTCCTGATTTTCTTTGACTTTCATTTTTTTCCCCCAAATCTTGGAAAAGTAATATTTTTAAAAATGATGGTTATGGTGAAAGTAATTCCTCTAAACCCCCAGTTTGCAGATCTTGCTTCTTTCACTGTTTGTTCCTCTACTACTTCAGGTCTTGTTGATTTCTCTCTCTGCTATAATTTTACTGCCCAGTAAATCTTGTTCCCATCAATGGTTTTATCTCCCCTTCCAGACACTGAGATGTTCATGGATCACATCACACGCCAGTTTCATCATGGAGTTGGCCCTAACCACCCCCTGCCGGAACCTAACATAGTGCCAGGCACGTGGTGGGCGTTCATGGTCTTTCTCACCATCTCCTGGCACCATCCTTCTTAACCTAAAAGCTGTTGTTGTTCGGTCACTAAGTTGTATTTGACTCTTTATGACGCTGTGAACTGCAGCATGCCAGGCTCCCCTGTCCTCCACTATCTCCCAGAGTTTGCTCAGATTCATGTCCATGGAGTCGGTGATGCTATCTAAAGGCTTTACCTTGGGCCCCTTCCGCACTCAGATTATGTCCTTCTTACCAACTTTCTTCAGTTGGTGAAAAGCTGCTATTGATTCATTCTCACATTAGGCAGTAAAAGAGAGAGCTGAATCCCCTACATGCTTATGGCTTATCACATGTCCTTTCTTTTTTGGCAGAGGTAATCTAGTCTATGTCACCATATTTATTGCCCGCAAATCAAAACCAGTTGCTAGAGTAATGAAGGTCTATTGGTTTGTGTCGGCTTAATCCATGTCAGGGGGGCTTTAGGGGCGTATAAGGATAATTTGACCAGCAAAAGGAAAGCCATAAAAATGATCAAAAAGCTAACAGATACGCTGAGAACACCAAGCTTATTTTGCTGAGGATTTATGGCCAACTTATCAGAAAGCTATTTGGTCCGAGTCGACATTCAAATCGCTCCCTCTGTAATGCAGCAAAGATTCCAGCCTCTGAAAAAAAAAAAAATGAAAAAGAAAACAGCCTCTATAATGAGATACCCTGGAAACCCCTAACTTGCAGCACATGTAGTTTAATTTTCAACAGTTGTGAGATGGCAGTAAATCCAGCTTCAGAATAACCAGCGCCACTGATGCCTCACACCCGCATTAAATTAGTGGAGCGCGAAGACGGACTGCCACGCCTCCTCTGACATACCCACATCCGCGTTTATTCATCAAATGGAGCTTAAATGTCCGACCTCCCCCAGATGGCACCGGGGCCAGGGCCTGTGGGGTCCCGGCAGAGGTGGGTGCCAAGTCACTGGGCTCTGCCTCACGAGGTCAGCTGTGCCCCAGGCCCAGCCCTGGAGGCTGTATTTTATTGATCAGACTCAAATTGGCTTCCCCCTGTGTAGGTGATAAAGAGTGGCGTCAAGTCACCCGTGTGAAATACATCACTTTAACTCTGACAGCTTGTCATTGAAGGCCTTGTTTATATAATCTATTGTGCCATTTACTCTATTCTTATTTTAAAAAGCAAACATAGAAATAAAAACCCTACCTTCCAGTGTTTCGTGGATGGATGTCCTGTAACTTCTCTTAAATAATCTCAGAAGTAGCTATTTCTATTGTCACTGTTGGTTTACATCAACTGACCAGACTTTCAGTTTCAGAGTTGGCCTCACAGAAGATGAAAGCTGGATTGCATGCTTTAATGAGAAGTCTTTCGGGGCATAGCTTCTCCCTTCGAAATCACTTGAGAATTGCTATGTCTAAACAGGCAAGAAGCCTGCCACGCTGAAGCTGGCCAGATCCGAAGCAAGCATTCTTAAATCTTTGAGCTTGTTGCCACTTAAAACACCAGGGTATCTTACCTCCAGCGAAGATAGAAACCTTCATATTGGGAAGGCTGGTTCAAGTAGCATTTAGTTTCAGAACACAGAGTTCTTTCAGAAGTCAAGCTTTCAGATTCCAAAAAAGCCTTTTGGTAAAGTTCTATAGGTTTTACCAATGGCAGAATTAAAACACAAACATGAACACAAAAATCTTATGTCTGACATTGCTAATAGTCTACCTAAATGCACCCAAATGCATCTGGGGATAGTGATCTGCTTAAATTAATATTGAGGCATGGACAGTCTTCCTTCTTGGAGAGACAAAAATAAAGTCTAACAGCATTTAACACTTAGTCTAAAAACCCTGGCTTCCTCGGTGGCTCAGTGGTAAAGAATTGACCTGTCAATGCAGGAGACCCGAGTCTGATACCTGAGTTGGGAAGATCCCCCGGAGTAGGGCATGGCAACCCACTCCAGTATCCTTGCCGGCGGAATACCATGGACAGAGGAACCTGGTGGGCTATAGTCCTTGAGGTCACAAACAGTCAGACGTGACTGAGCAACTAAACAACAACAACTAAAAGCCTTGCTGAACCACAGTGAGCCTGTCTCTATGTATTAAGAGAGTATAGAATCTAACAGCCCGTTATAAAATGAGGTCAGATTCTAGCTGCGATGGTTACTTTATATTTTTGAAGCTCCAAGTGTATGGACACCTGATGTGACGAGCCAGCTCATTGGAAAAGGCCCTGATGCTGGGAAAGACTGAAGCCTGGAGGAGAAGGAGGTGGCAGAGGATGAGATGGTTGGATGGCATCACCGACTCAGTGGACATGAGTTTGAACAAACTTCAGCAGATGGTGAAGGACAGGGAAGCCTAGCATGCTGCAGTCCATGGGGTCACAAAGAGTTGGACACGACTGAGCGACTGAACAACAACATGTCTGGACACAGTAATTATGATCTTCGACAAGCCTGTGTCACCTTTTGAAACAATCAAGGAGATCCTTGCCTGAGAAGCTCTCTGCCTTCCCTACAGAGGGTTCAAAGGGCAGATCACGCCCTCCCCTCCTGTTACCACTGACTAATTTCTAGTGACGTTTTAATAAAATGGAGATCAGATTCTCTGCTGCCTACCCAGTTCAGAGACCTTTTAAAGAAGAAATAAGATAACCCAGCTAATTTATTTAATTGCATTCTGGTTCAATAATTTCCTGCTAATATTCCAAAAGTGTAAAACTTTTCTCTGGATTGTCTTTGTTGATGCTGTATTTTCTCATATTCTATGTCATATTGAAGTTTTAATTATTTACATTCATTTTTTTTCCCCTGAAGTTTGGAGTAATTGCCCAAAGACTATCCCCCTTACTAACTTGAATAATCTGAAACATACGGAAAACTTGTTTGCTAAACCCCCAAAGAGATTGAGAACTGAGAATTCGGGCTGTAAACTAAGCGTCTTCAGTCTCTTTGCTTCTTTTTCCCAGACCCTAGACTAACACTCCTCTCCCTCCCTTAAAGACTAGTTCCCTTGAGTCTATAACTTTTCTGTTCCACCACCATTTAGATGACTTGTCCTCAGGGACGTGGCTCTATTAAGAGCCCCGGGAAGCAAACCGTGATTAGTCACCAGGCTTGTGAAATCCTCCCCGGTTCTGTTTACGAGGACGGCTGCCAACCCTCCAAAGGCTGGCTCTGCACCCGTGTTCTTTTCAGGGTCACTCTGCTCGCAGAGCGCAGATTAAACACACAGCCTCGGGACTCTTGCTGCTGTGAGGAGAAACATTTACATTCCACTGACGGTGCGGGGTGTAAAAGGAAGCCATCTGCTCTGATTTAACGACTCCAGGAGTAGCTACGACTCCGGAACAAGAAAAAGTCACAACACGGCTCACCTCAGCCCAGCGCTCCTCTGTGAGGCAGACCTGGGGAGGAATCACCTCCGTGTTAGGAGGCATTTTCATCCTGACAGTTTCTCACAGGCTGGCCCTCTACCCACTGGTTTCATTGTTCTCTTATATTAATGATTCTTTGCTACTGTTTTGTAGGGCTCTTTCCCTGGTCTTAGGAACGTGGAATAAATCTATTATTTCTAATACAAACGTGACGACTAGGTTGTTGATTATTTGTGCATTCCACCCAGGCAATTCACCTGTTCAATATCCAGTCCATTTTCTACAATGAGATCAGCTGTAAAATATTGATACTTCGGAACAAAAAGGTGGGGTGTGCCTGCTCGGTTGCTCAGTCACGTCTGACTCTTTGTGACCTTATGGACTGTAGCCAGCCAGGCTCCTCTGTCCATGGGATTCTTCAGCAAGAATACTGGAGTGGGTTGCCATTTCCTTCTCCAGCTGAAAGGTGGGAAGCAGGGGAAAAAGGAAAAGTAATTAAAACCTGAGGATTTAATATGTCCCTGGCCTCTGCCATGCTGTCTCAGTTTAATCTTCACAATTGTCTAAGGATACAGAGATCGTTGCCCTTAATTAAAAGATCTTTTAAGCAATTTGTCCCAAGTAATGAATTGCTTAAGCAGCAGATCTGGTATCCAAATCGTCCAGGTTTGTTCACTTATACGCAGATGCATCCTGGTTCGAGCACTGTGTAGATATAACCCTAAGTTTACCCTGAATTTCAACTAAGTTCCCCTTATTCAACATATTTACCCACTGAGAGATGAGTAATAATAGTTATTTTATATTCAGATCTCTTGCTATGGACAGTGCTTACATAATCAGCAGCGCTTCTCTGCTTACCAGTGTTGGTCTAATTTTTTAGGACTTTGCACGACAGAATAAGCTCCGACAAAGTAGGTTGATGGGTGGAAGCATTTTGTCTGTGAGTTCTAGGAAGGCACCTGGCACACGGCGGCTATCTGGGAGCAAAGCTGTCTCTCTAAAGAGTGCCTGCATAGACGCTGAAAAATTTAGTGGAAGAACAAAGAAAGGGACCCCTAATTCACAACTTTCAGTCCTATGCTTTTAACAGCCCAGCATGTCTATCAAAAAACAAAGCAACACAGAAAAATCTCCCAGGGTTGTTGCTTGCATGAAACAGCCCTTGTGCTACCCTCTGGTTTTAACACAACGTTATCAGGCGATGATTAAGAAGGTAGCTGTTTCCTCGCTTTGCAGTGTCAGAAAATAAGGTATCAAGCCAACAACTGCCTTTGGAGGCACAGCACTCAGATCGCAGCCAGGTATTGCTTCCAACTGTAAATATTAACAGCGAAGGAGAGGAGGCGGTCTCCTCTGGCTCTGGGCTGCCTGAGCTCAGCAGATTAACGTGACACTCCGGCCTGACTTGCTGAAATGCAGATAACTGAGCTTCTTGTTAACGAGTTTCCATGTATTTTTTTTTTTTACTCCATCAGCAGGTTCTTGAGTCAATGCCTGGATTAGGTTTGACTAACATCAGCACAACTGACTGTGATGGAAAGTTTAAAATTTACAATTAAAAACTGAGCGTCCATTTGCTAGTTTCCAAGTAAAAGAAGTTAATCCTTCCGGAAGCACTTATACCTAGCTTCCCAGAACATACTGTTTCTTCTGCCTCTGCCCGAATGAAGGAGTCCGTGATGTTTTTAGGACACTGGGCAACACTTAGGGGCAAGCTGAAGGGGGCTTTTCACGTTTCACCCATTGACAAAGGATTTAAGGTCTTCATGAGTTTGGGCGAATGACAGAGCGGTTTTCATACTCCTTTTGAGACGCTGGTAAAGAATCTGCCTGCAATGCAGGAGACGTGGGTTCAATCCCTGGGTTGGGAAGATCCCCTGGAGAAGGGCATGGCGACCCACTCCAGTGTTCTTGCCTGGAGAATCCTATGGGCAGAGGAGCCTGGCGGACTACAGTCCAAAGTGCCACAAAGAGTTGGAGACGACAGATTGACTAACATTTTTGAGACACTAAGTTTCAAAATTATTATATAGGAGCACCAATTTTCTTGTAGATTTAAAAAAATGGCCTCAGCATTGTTTACATGAAAACGTGCATGCATCTTTTTCTCTATATAAAGTATATAAGCATGATTTACAGTTCCTGCCTTCAATAAATGCCAGTGGAAGAGGATGATGATACAGGAGTCCCTCAAATGCACTTAAGCTGTCTCACTCCAATGGCACATTACTGCCCATAAAAATCTGACACAAAATGTGTCCAGTCGTGTCTGACTCTTTGCAGCTCCATGGACTGTAGCCCTCCAGGCTCCTCTGTCCATGGGATTCTCCAGGCAAGAATACTGGAGTGGGTTCCCATTTCCTCCTCCAGGGGATCTTCCCAAATCATGGATGGAACCAGAGTCTCCTACATCTCCTGTGTTGGCAGGCAGATTCTGCGCCACTGAGCCACCTGGGAAGCTTGTCCCACACTACCATGTACAAAATCAAGGATGGCAGCATTGCCCGTGCACCAAATGCTATAAAGTCTACCTGCTTTTGTTTATAAGAACATACTCTGAATTTGTGTGGCAAAAATTCTAATTGGCATATTCTCGGCTATGGATTCCTATGGTTCATCACATACTATGCTGCTGCTGCTAAGCCACTTTAGTCGTGTCCGACTCTATGTGACCCCATAGACGGCAGCCCACCAGGCTCCGCCGTCCCTGGGATTCTCAGGCAAGAACACTGGAGTGGGTTGCCATTTCCTTCTCCAATGCATGAAAGTGAAAAGTGAAAGTGAAGTCACTCAGTCATGTCTAACTCTTCGCGACCCCATGGACTGCAGCCCACCAGGCTCCTCCATCCATGGGATTTTCCAGGCAAGAGGACTGGAGTGAGGTGCCATTGCCTTCTCCACATCGCATACTATACTTATGTCTTAATGTGTGCTTTCAAGATCTATACTTTTCTATACTTAGAAAGCAGTATTCAAACAGAATATAGCATCCTCTTCTCTTCTGTCAACTTCAAAGTTCATAACACATTGCAGGTGCTCAAATTCTTTTTGGCTGAGTCGACAAATTAGATAGCACTGTAAAACAAATGCAAAAGCGAACTGGACATAGGTGACGGGTAGTGCCTGATCTATCCAGGTGACACTCGGCTTACTTGTCAGGAAGAGAGCACGGCCTGGTTGGAAGACAGCATCAAGACCTACCTGGACCTCACTTTGAACTGGGAGAACTCAGCAGGAGCTGGTCATTGTGACTGCAATCCATGACCATTGGGATGAGGACAGTTCAGTTCAGCTGCTCAGTCATGTCCGACTCTTTGCAACCCCATGGACTGCAGCACGCCAGGTCTCCCTGTCCATCACCAACTCCTGGAGTTTGCTCAAACTCATGTCCATCCAGTCGATGATGCCATCCAACCATCTCATCCTCTGTCGCTCCCTTCTCCTCCCACCTTCAATCTTTCCCAGCATCAGGGTCTTTTCTAATGAGTCGACTCTTCACATCAGGTGGCCAAAGTATTAGAGCTTCAGCTTCACCATCAGTCCTTCCAATGAAGAATCAGGGTTGACTTCCTTTAGGATGGGCTGGTTTGATGAGGACATCCGTGAACAAATCCTGAAAAGGGAACTGGACCAAGGTTGGTGTCCTCATCAAATCCACTCCAGCCCACAAGGCCATGTGAGTCAACACACAGGACCCAGCCAGCTCTTCCCTCCCCAGATATTTTATTTGAACAGGGAGCCACTCAAATGCTTTGCCCTCTGGAAAGGCACCTGCCTGTGTGATGCTCACGAAGAGCCCCCCAGGCTCCTTACATCGCAGAACACCTCTGTACAAAGGTGCACATGGGAGGAGCCCACCCCTGCCAGCCAAACACCCACCATTACTGTCCCAAGGCAGGAGACGGATGATGCACAGTGACACAGAACCTGGACCTCCTGAGCTTACCCCACGCGGTGACTGGGAAGCTTAAAGTCATCACGTAGGGCTCTGCAAATACAGTGTGAAATAGGGATGCTTACATTGGTTACTATAATTCAAGAGCATCTATTTATTTAAGTGGCATCCGTGTGTGCTAAGTTGCTTCAGTCAGGTCTCACTCTTTGCAACCCCATAGACTATAGCCCACCGGGCTCCTCTCTCCATGGGATTCTCCAGGCAAGATGCTTATATTGGTTACTATAATTCAAGGACATTTACTTTGGTAATTTAAGTAGTGGTGGAATTATCCCAGTTCAAACATATAGGACCACTACCCTCAGGAAGCTGCAAATTAGAATAATTTACATACTGCCCACTGTGAGTATCTTTAGCATTCACAGGACTTAATCGTAAAAACAAATAGGTTATTCTGGATTCCATGGGGGCCCCAGAGCAGATACAACAATGTTTGTTTACAAGATTTACATTTACATTTTTCATAGTCTCCCTGGAAATGTTCAAAACATTCCAGAGTTACCTGGAAATAGTCTGTCTCGTGAAAAACTTGCATTTCTGCAAAGTTATACAACTGCATGTATGTGTCCTACGTTGCTTCAGTCGGTCCTAACTCTTTGTGACCCCATGGATTATAGCCCGCCAGGCTCCTCTGTCCATGGGATTCTCCAGGCAAGAATACTGGAGTGGATCTATATATAATGCTATCTGTTTCAAACCTCTATTTTATAATTAAGAAACGCTAACATCTCTAAGATATTCAGGTAGGTAGTCTGCTGAAAAAATCTCCAGGTGTTGTGTTTTATAAATGAGGAAATAGAAACCCAAGATAATCTTTTGGAGGAAAATCAGTGATGAGTCTGAGTAAATCATTTAACTCATTTGGGCCTTAGCATCCATCAAGTGTCAGGAACCTTCCTGCTGATGTTAAGATTAAATGAAGTTCTATTCATGGCACATTTGCGGTCATCAGGATAGCTCAACATCAGCGAAGGCCCAGATCGTGGTGAAAGAGATACGGGAGGGCCCTGGTCAGCAGGCGCCTGAGCCAGTGGGCTTCCCGTGTCCTGAGGGGGTGACTCTCCCTGGGTAGTTGATGGTCCTCCTTCAGAAACTTCCGGCTTCCCTAACTCTGAAAACAAATTGCTCTAACCACAGAAATGCTCCGATCACTTCCATCTCGGGGCTTCCCTGGTGGCTCACACGGAAAAGAATCTATCTGCAACACACGAGACGCGGGTTCAGTCCCTGGGTCGGGAAGATCCCCTGGAGAGGGAAAGGCAACCCACTCCAGTGATCCTGCCTGGAGATTCCATAGACAGAGGAGCCTGGCGGGCTACAGTCCATGGGGTTGCAAAGAGTTGGACACGACTGAGCAGCTAACAGTTTTCATCCCCATCCTGGTCTATTTTATCATGATTTGCATAACTGGGACATTTTAAAAAGTGAGCAAATGCCTTTCTTAATTTTACATACTTGAAGATGATGAATGATAGCCTCATTAGTCTATTGCCTCAAAGAATCTTTTTCGTGGTGCTGATCCAGGGAATTTGCTCAGTTTTTGGAGAAGGGAGACTTAATCTGATTAAACTTGAACCTCCTCAGACCAAAACATGCCTTTGGTCCTTTGAGAAAAAGGGGGGAGAGCATCACAGGCCTGAAAAATCCTCAATTAACAAAAAAGAACTTTAGAAAGATTCAAATGAAGTTTTTTGGGGAAAAAAAAAGATGCTTAAAGCAAAACTTGGTAACCCAGAACTATGCCTAGAGAAATTTTTAATTAGCAGAAATAAAAAATCAGGTTAAAGAATATGTGCCTTTAATAAGTTAGAGAAAAACCAACCCCCCAACCAGACCTATTCAACAAAATTTCCTGCCCTAACAATATAATTTAAAGGAAAAAAAAGGAACATCTTGAACAAGGAGCAGTTTGTATTAGTTTGAGTTCCAATAGGAAAGAATAAGTCTGAGAATATCACTGAGGTGTTTCCCTCAGTCAAATAAAATCATCATTAAAGAAAGGTGCTACTGTTTTGGTGGAAGGGAACCCTTTAATCAGAGTGATGGGCAGCCCATGGAAAATCACAATCTATTGAAAATAATTTAGAGTACAGCGTGGTGCCAGCTCAAATCGGGTTATTATGAAATGACTCTTCCCTGCTCTGGCTGGGTTTCAGACAGAAGCTGGACGATCTAATCCGTAATCTAGCCCTCGCTTGAATTTATCCGATTTTACACCCCACCACTTCCAGCATCCTTCAGCATCCCCGCCAGGGCTGGTCCCTCTTTGTACCTCACATCGTCCAAACTTGGTTCCCACCATCGCATCTTTACTCCTGACCTTTCTTCTCTCTTGAACGGGCTCCCACTTTCTGTTCTGCAAATAATCTTCCTCGTGTTTTATGGCCTAGTCGAATTCCCATAACCTCCTTGGAAACTCCCCCTCTTGGAATAACTCCCTGTGACCAAACTTCTGTAATTCATCCAGTGCCTTCACTCAGGACCATAAATTAGGGGCTGTTTTCAACGTGTCTCGTGGCTTCTCTTTCTCCTCTGAAACCAGATTGTTGTTTTATTGACGTTCTCGGAGCAGGGATTATGTATCTCCCTGGTTCCCTATCCCGCTCCCTCACTCCACGTCCTGTCCACTCTCAGACACGGTGCAGAAACGCCTGTTTGACGCTATGGTCCCGTCCTTGGCTCTCAGCGGGCAGTGACTGCAGCCGCTCAGCAGTTCCCGGCCTCGAGGTGCGCCTTGTGAAAGGACAGGACTCTGGGCTTCCTGCTGGGAGGCCCGGCCCGTCAGCTCAGCCCACGGGAGCAGTCTCGGGAGACGGAGGTGGCTCAGAGGCAGGGTGACCTGGAGGCGGGTGGACGGCTCAGCCCCTCAGGCTCAGCTGAATTCGGAAAGCGGGGAACAAGTGGAAATCTCTTCGAGAGGCTTTTCTGAAAACCAGTGCTGTGAAAAAATGATTAAGTGTTGGTCTTGCTAATGGTGCTCTTGGGGCAAATACTGGCCATTTCATCCATCCCTGCCCTCTCGGGGCAGCTGTCAGGCACCCTTCCCCTTGGGAACAGCTCTAACTCTTTCCGGGGTCCTCCTGGTCTCCTGGAACCGCCTGAATTTCTTCAGCACCTTTTCCTCTTTCACTGCTTGGGGCTCTTCAACAGCCTGTCTAGTGTTTATCACCTTTTGGGGTCAGTGCTGTAAATCTCCTGCCTCTATCAGACCTCTAACCCTCCTCCCATGACCCCGAAGGAACTCGATGCTCTGATGCTTGCTCTTCAGGGTTCCTTTCTCAGACTCTTGGAAATATCAAGACGCCGTTACACAAAGACAAACGCCTGGTCATCTAGGCCACGTGTAATTGTAAACACATTGCAGCACATCCACAGGAGTGAGAACCTGGGATTCTGAGCTCTCTGCTAACAGCACACAACTTTACTTGTGACAATTTCTTCTATGAGAACCAATTTAATCAGCCCTTTGGCAACAAACAATCAAACAAAGCAAAAAAAGACATCTGGGGAAAATGTGCTTTTTGGGTTGCTAAGAAAATTCCTGCTCATTCTGTAAGACCTGGGTCAATGGTCTTCTGGGAGAAACTTTCCCTGCCCTCCCCTCCTCTGTGCAAACCACGTGCCACCCACCATTCCTTCGTCCCTCCATTCACCCCTTCAGTAAGGACTGAAGCACCTGCTCTGGGCTGCCAGGCCCAGACCTTACAGAGTTAAACAACCTTCCAGGAGCTCAGAGGCCGGAGGACTAGGCAGACAAACCAAGGTGTCTGCACTATTGTTCCCACATATGTGGGGCACGTGGCCCAGAACCTGAACACGGGTCCTGCGCCTTCTGAACTGGATCTGCTCGAGAAAGGCACTTAACCTCGGACTTTGTGTTCTCATCAGTAACACGGGAAAATTAATGTCACCTAAGTCTTGGGACATTTGTGACAAATAATCAAGATAATGTGTGAGAAGACCTCAGGAATAGTGGCTGGCTTCCAGGAAGGACTCTACAACAGGAAGGACTCTACAATTAATAACCTCCATCAGTGTTGTTATCATTATATGTTACAACGGAGGTGTATCTGGGAAGGTGTGGGAGCTTGAAGGCCCCCCAGTGTTGATGGGGGAGGGCAGAAGAGAAAGGAAGGTTTCAGTGGCAACTTTGAGAACATATATACTCCACCCAGCCAAGAAGGATAAAATGAGAATTCAAAGAGCAAAGAACAACATTTTCTTTAAAATGTCTTTTTTTGAAAGGCAGCTGTGCTCAGCACTATACCACCAACGCTGCACTAAAATGTCTTTTTTTGAAGTTGCAACTGTGATCAGCTTGTTCTGGAGTTTAGAGGAGGTGAAGGACACGAATTTTAACGATTCAACACACCCGTATTTGAAGAGAAGAAAACTTACACTCTTCTCCAGAATCACTGGTTTTGAGGGGCCCTGCCCATCCTGCTGTAAATGGAATGCTTTCCTAAAAGCAAAGAGGAAGTCAAATTAGAGACATCCTGGAGGGCTGCCCTGAGACTGTCCCCGGGTATCCACGTGACTATGTTACAGGTGAGCGCCCATGTCTTTGTGAAACTAAGCTTCCTCTGGGAAAACGGTTCAGGAAAGAGCCAATTTATATCAAATTTCACTTCAACATGAATAATACGGTTTCTGTGCATTTGGTTCTTGGATGAAATAATGTTACTCTGTTGTTGAGTGTGGGCTTCCCCACTGGCTCAGCGGTAAAGAATCTGCCTGCAATTCAGGAGATGCGGGAGACTCAGGTTTGATCCCTGGCTGGGGAAGACCCCCTGGAGGAGAGCATGGCACACACTCCAGGAATCTTGCCTGGGAAATCCCGTGGACAGAGGAGCCTGACGGGCTACAGTCCGTGGGATCGCAAAGAGTCAGATTCGACTGAAGTGACTGAGCACAGTGGAAAGTGTGGATCACTGATCCTCAAGACCCTACCGTCACCAAAGAGGTTCCTAACGACCAAGACTAGACTTTCTCTTCTGTGAATTTGGTAGGAAAACTGGACAGATTTTCGGTATTTAATATGTACCATCATTTGTATCTTAATAACTGTTCAACAGGCTTAATACACACACACACACACACACATGGTTCTCAAAGTTAGAAAATGCCACTCTGAACTCATCTTAAAAACTCTTCATTCGTTATATCAGTAGGTTCATTAATATTCATTATCTACTATACATGATATATACAATGCTGGCTATTGAAAACTTCAAAGGAATATATGAGCTTTAAAATAAATGTTTTCTTGAGGTTTTTTTCAGCTTCCTAGATGGCATAGTTGGTAAAGAACTTGCCTGTCAATGCAGGAGACTCAAGAGATGGGGTTCAATCCCTGGGTTGGGAACATCCCCTGGAGGAGGAAATGGCAACCCACTCCAATATTCTTGCCTGGAGAATCCCATGGACAGAGAAGCCTGGTGGGCTACACAGTCCATGGGGTTGCACAGAGTTGGACATGACTGAGCATGCACGGAACTAGAGTGATTTCAGTCATTCATCAAAAATTAATACATAATTTGCCACTTTGAATAACAAGTATATGGATACCTCAAATCTCCTTCATAACAGTCTTGCTATTCAGTCTTGCTATCAAAAAATGTTAGGGGAATTGAGTGAAAACAACATTATTCAGAATTTTACGTGCAACTAAAGTCAGGCAGACAATAAAATGATTGTATTCCAAATGATTAAATATGTTTCATTGCAAATAGCCTAATTGTTTTCAGAGGAGCTATATTACTACTATATTATATGTTACTACTTTCCTCTATACAATTAGTTTCCAATAGATTTCCATACTACAGGAAACAATCTGTGACTCAGAAATTACAATGTGAGAAGAAGATTAGAGCCATGATCTTTATGCTGTTTTAGAAGGAAAGAATTCTTTCTATTTCTATCAAGCTTAGGAAAATAATATTCATATAACACATATATGAATCACGAAAGTTTCAAGTAGAAAAATATTAAAAACCAGTATCAATTTCAAGTCAGTTTTCTTGATATTTAAATTTGTTCAAATATAAAATCCCCTGGAGTGTGCCCAGTTTTCTACATTTACTCTCACAAAAAAAGATCAGCAATGGATTCAGTGAGCTGCACCCTCTTTTCCCAAAGCCAATGTAAGTCAGTCAAGAAGAAAGTCCATATAAGAATCTACAGATTCAATTCTTGAAAAAAATTGGGAGAAACTAAATTCATGTTATGTTCAACTAGACAACATCGTGATATTCACTTGCATACTAACTGTTTTGTTTCATTAATCACGACTCTATTTTTAATCAATAAACCAATATTAAAAGTTCTTCTTGAGTAAAAACCAACAGGAATAACTCAAGAAAATAATAGTTAACATGGTATGATCAGCTTCATTATTCACCTTGAGTCTTTTGGTGAGTTAACTGGTTTGTAACACGGAGATTTGCTTTCTAAAATGATCTGTGGGGACTTCCTTGAAGGTCCAGTGGTTAAGAATCACCTGGCGGTGCAGGGAGCACAGGTTCAATTCGTGCTCGGGGAACTAAGATCCCACACGCTGAGCAGCTTCTAAGCCTGTGCCCCACAACTACAGTCCATGCACCTCAGCAAGATATCTCACGTGAAGCCAAGAAGATCCCGTGTGCAACAACGTAGTCATGAGAATGAAGGAGATCCTGCTATTTGCAACAGCGTGGGTGGACTCTGAGGGTGGTGTTGCTGTTCAGTCGCTCAGTCGTGTCCGACTCTGAGACCTCACGGACTGCAGCATGCCAGGCTCCCTTTCCTTCACTGTCGCCTGGAGTTTGCTCAGCCTCACATCCATTGAGTCGGTGATGCCATCCAACCATCTCATCCTGTGTCGTCCCCTTCTCCTCCTGCCTTCCATCTTTCCCAGCATCAGGGTCTTTTCCAATGAGTTGATTATTCGCATCAGGTGGCCAATGGATTGGAGCTTCAGCTTCAGTGTCAGTCCTTCCAGTGAATATTCAGGGTTGATTTCCTATAGGATGGACTGGTTGGATCTTCTTGTAGTCCAAGGGACTCTCAAGAATCTTCTCCAACACCACAATTCAAAAGTATCAGTTCTTCATCACTTAACCTTCTTTATGGTCCAACTCTCACATCTGTACATAACTACTGGAAAAACCTTCGACTATGCAGATCTTTGTCAGTAAAGTGATGTCTCTGCTTTTAAAAATGCTATCTAGGTTTGTCACCGCTTTTCCTTCCAAGGAGCAAGCATCATTTGTGGCTGCAGTCACCGTATGCAGTGATTTTGGAGCCCAAGAAAATAAAATCTGTCACTGCTTCTACATCTGCCTTGAAGACCAGGTAACAATGCCCCTCTTCTGTATTCCTCTTAGTTCCATCCTAACACTGACCCAGGAATGCTCCTCCCCTGCTGACCTACATGCCCAATGAGACCCTCAGCTTGCAGGCATGTGCTGCGTCTAATCTACAGTTGAATTCTCTAGTCCAGGGCACAGCACATAGAAGGTATTTATCAGGCATTTGTTGAATAAATAAAAAAATAAAGTTGAGAAATGAAATAGTCCATATTACTAATGATTTTGGTAGTTGAGAATAATTTTCATAGTTTCTTCACTGGTATTCTTCCTAAATCACTAAACTCAAATTTTATGTATCACCATTCTCACAAAGGGCTCCATTTAAATTTTGCAAAATTAAAGCTGAACAACTTCTGCTATAATGCTCAGATATGGCAAAGGGATCTTTAAACACAATTTAGTGAGTAACTTGGAAGGTGAGAGATATTGGTTGCCCTTACAGTGAAAAATATGTATTTATGAAAGGCTTATCACAATCCCTGGCCCAGAGAAGGTTCTCGGAAGTGTTAAATTCATCTTTCTGTGCTGTCAAAACACTGAAGTCTCCAAACCTCCCTATTTTCTCAACTTTCCCTGTTCTCCAAAAAGAAGGGTGATAAAAACCACTTCCACACACAGGAGGAAATGGCATGGCCAAAAATAGACACATAGCCTCATTTAGTTCAAATGCTGAACCTTAAAAATGAGCAAAATGAAACATTTCTAACTCAACCACTACAGGTTATTGTTTCAGAGGTGGGGTCTAGAGGAGCCTGTGTGGATTTCTGTCACTCAGGTGAGACGGCCCCTTCTCAAGAGCCAGGTTAACCAGGGACACTGCGCATCCCCAGCAAGAACACTTAAGGACAATCAACTTGAGAATCCCAGCTAGAGAAATGTCCGCCACAGAGGGAATGTACGTGGAACTTTGACCTAGACGGGCACAGGTGTCTACCTGCAGGAACACGTCTGGGGGAAGAGACCCCAGTTCAGGGCGATCACACAGGTTCTTCTGTGTTTGCTGTGTGGTTGTTTGTGTGTGTGTGTACCTGAGCACGCACCAGACTTGTGGCCATCTTAGCGTGCAGGACACAGTCAAGGCAAATAAAGACAGATATCAGAAGATGAGGAGTAGAGATACAGAAACAATGGTTTTATTTTTCTGTGCAAATGTGCAAAAGCTGTAGTCGAACACAACGCAACTGAAAATACACAAGACAGAGAAGAAGGACAGGGTTTTTAGGTCAGATATGACAAGGCGCTGGGAAACAGAAAAGCAACTGACAATTACGGTGACCACAGAGGCGCTAGAAGTGTATGGAGAAAGAAATGGTGAGTGACTCAGAAACATAGCTGGAAGGAAACGTGCTATATTTGGAAAGACCTATAAGTACATAATTACAGATATGCCCAAGAGGGAGTAGATGTGAAAACTGTATGTGTGGTCTTTGGCTATAATCAATTTTATGGCTACTTCAGATAATTTGGGAGTGCAAATATTGACAGGAAGGGTTCCTCCAAGTCTCTTGTCGGGAAATCTAACTTTGCAGCGGATCAGTTGAGATGGTGGGTTAGCATGTGATACCTGGGGGTGAGGGAGTAGGGAGGAGAAAGGAAAGAAAACTTCAACATGCGTTTCTCCAGTTCAGGGCCTGCCAGCACTTCACAGCACAGAAATTTGCTGCATAAAATCCTCTATAACTATTGAAAAATAAGATGGAATTTATTTCCTTTGCTTTTATAGTATACTACTTTGTAGTTTTGATGTCATGCTATATTTAAATTTACCTGGTAATTTCCACGGGAAAACAATTTTATTTTTAAAAAAAAAAGAACTAAATGAGTATTGCATACAGCCCAATGGATAAAACACCCTCACATTTTTAAACCAGAGCGACTCCTAAAGACACAGAAGCATTTACAAAATGATATTTGGCAGGCCTTTGTTATTATAGCTGCTTTCTGAACTAATCCATAAGATCAACCTATTTTCCCTTTAAATAAACACTAATCACGGCTCCTTGGGAAGGGATATCCACACAAAGATACTTAGCATAAATGACAGTAAGTCAGTGGAAGCAATAAAAATACTAGTAAATCAAGTTATATTCTAATTAATATGTTATATACTGTACTAAAGCTAAGCAAGAATATGTTAATCTTTGCATACCTTATTAATTTACTTGGTAAATCGATCACTTCAGGTATTTATTTATTAAAAAAACATAATGCCAAATATATTTTGATTATAATAAAGGTAGTATGTTTTTTCTTCAGAAATATAGTTGAAGGGGATAAATTTACTTGAAAATTTTAGAAAAATAGGCCTCCAGGAAATTCAAGTTTAATAAATTGTCTTTTCAGTATATACCTATAGAATAGCATGTATTTCTTTTTAAAATATGTATTGAAAAGCAATTGCGATTAGTTAATTTGATAGGAAGGTCAATAAGCTCATAAATTTATAAGCAATTAACAAAAAGTTATTTGTATAGAAAGTACTGCAGGAAAAAAGAAATGGAAAAAGATTTTATCTGACATTTTTTCTGAGGAAGAAAGGTTTTATGGAATTATAAATTACACTGGTGAGGAGTAACTTGAGAACTGATACCAGTTATATCAGAAAAGTTTCCTTCTACATTTTGAGGGAGTTCATGAGATTCCCCACTTTCCCTTTATACATATTTTTAACTTACCGGAGAACTGGCAACACCGCATAGATGGATAAAAAAAAATTAATCGGTAATTTTCAAACTGTTGTGTCCTGAATAATAGAATGAAAGGACAAGACTGAGCGAGGATGAGGGTGAGGGAGGGTGACTTACACTAAAAAAGTGCCCACAAGAGCAGGTGTGGGGGAAAGCATTCTCTCACTGCAAGGGTCCTTCAGATACAGACGCGCTTAGAATGATGGCGTATTTATACTCAATATTCTCGAAAAGGAGGCGTTTCTGCTTGTACTGAGAACAATATTGCTTTGCATTTAGAGCCAGAGTAAGTAAATATTTGCTAAACTCATAAAGTGCTTTGCAACATGCTTAAAATAGGCCTTGAACCTAGTTTACAAGATGATTGATTAAATTTCAAGGCATATCCTGAAAGTCGTGGTTTCAGGTTTGGGAGCGCTCAGACGCAGGTCAGTAATCGTCCTGGTCTCCCCACTCGACCACGGGCTCATCATTCAGGCGCAGGATGAGGTAGGAGAGGAGCTGGAAGAGGTTCTGCCAGAGCAGCAGCGAGACGTAGAAGGAGAGGCCGCTTACGTCCAGCTCGCAGCGCGGCCCGGCGAAGGCCAGCGGGCACGCGCAGCGGAACCCGTTCCGCAGGTCCTGACAGCGGCCGCCGTGGAGGCAGGGGTCGGACGCACACTCGTCGATGTCCATGTCACACCTTCAAGACAGAAACAGCAGAGGCCGGGCCCCGGCTCAGTATGCTGGCCGCGACGTGAACAGGGAGGGGGAGCTTCCCCGCGCCCTTCCTGCGTGCCCGACAGCTGGGCGATAGCCCTCCAAATGCCTTCACGGATTTTGCTTTTAATGAAAATAATGTGTACACACACACACACACACACACACACACACACACACACACACAATGTTAATTAGAAAGAGAAAACAGGTGCAAATCTTTAGAAACCGAAGCAAAACAGAGCCATGCACAAGTCAGTTTCAATTTCCCCCTCAAGAGCGTTGGTGTGGTTGCCACCTTGTAAAAGTTGGGTTTATTGGGGTACGTGGGGACCAGAGAGGGAGCTGTGTTTTTTTTTTCAGCCGAGCGTCTACAGAGCAGACCTCCATTGGAACTGTGAGGGTTCTAAAGCATCAGTGTGCCAGGCGAAGGGGAAAAGCCCATAAGAAGCAGAAAAATGTATTTGGTGTACTCTGAGGGCTTTTGGATTATTTTCCTTGAGAGTTCCATTACATATATATAATGCTTGCATGAGTGCTAAGTCACTTCAGCCCTGCCCAGCTCTTTGCGATCCTGTGGACTGCAGCCCACCAGGCTCCTCTGTCCATGGGATTCTCCAGGGAAGAACACTGGAGTGGGTTTCCATTCCCTCCTCCAGAGGACCTTCCCGACCCAGGGATCGAACCTGCGTCTCTTGTGTCTCCCGCATGGCAGGTGGGCTTCTTCACTGTGGCCAGCGGGATTCTTAGTTGCAGCTGTGGGATCTTCAGTTGTGGCCTGTGAACTCCTAGCTGTCGCACATGGGATCCAGTTCCCTGACCAGGGATCAAACCCCAGGCGCCCTGCATTGGGAGTGCGAAGTCCCAGTCACTGGACCACCAGGGAAGTCCTGGAGATTCCATTTTTAACAAAAAGCCAAAGTAGATAATCAGAAGATTGCACTTGATAATAAACTGGTTTCATAGCTAGGTTGTAATCTTTCCAAGTCCAGGTAGAACAATTTTCAAAAGCCAAAATTTTCCAAAAACAAGTGATGCCAATTCTAAGGTAACTGAAACTCGCCTCTTCCCTGGAGCACTGTCACTTTTCACCTGGTTTTCCACCTACCGAAATTGCTTTTCTGTGCATTCACTAATTAACTCCCCCAGTCCCTTACTGAGTAGATATTGAGCACATGCCATGTGCCAAACCCTCTACTAGGCCTCGGGATAGAGCAGTAACTGAGGCATCTCTCTGACTTTGGGAAATTCATATAAAATCATAGCTTCAGGAGTCTCTGCAGAGCAGCTCATAGGAGTAAAGTCCAGTCTAAGCAGATTTTCATTTCCCACCTCTGCAGAGGTAAGCATGTGCGCCTGGGTAATCCACTAATCCCCAGGCTCAAGAAATAATGAGAGGAGGTGGTGGGTGGGACAGGGCCCCCCCAAGGCATAAAGGGAAAAAGATTTCTTCCCAGAAAAACAACTCCTTATCCCGCTGGATACCAAGCATAGCTGGGACATTTTGTTTCCCTGCTTTGGCTCAGGCTCCCGGGCTGGGGGAGGCCTCTCTGGTTGGAGCAGAGCAGAGCTCAACAACCGGAGGGAGCCTGCCAAGTCCTCCCTGCCCTGGGTGGGCCGGAGTGTTCAGAGCATCCACCACGCACAGCCTGCCGGGGTGACGGCTCAGAGCTAGAGGTCGAAGCCCACGGCAGAGGAGGCGGTCTGTTAGATGACAGCTTTGCAGCATCTTTGGACTTTGTGGAAGTCTCACCCCCCTGGTCCCTGGGAGAAGCCCAGTACTTTCTGCTTTTCCTTTAGTTATTCTTTCTCTGTTGCTTATCTACTTCTCTTTCGAACTGAGCAGTACACAGTATACACACAACAATCATTATAAACATTATTGGAGCTTTCATCAGAAGTTACTAATGGGCAGAAAATAAAAAAATATAAATCCATTGGCATCAGTAATAACTAATGACATGGAAGGACTTTGAAAGGATGGAATCCATCGAACACCTGGTGACTATTTTAGAAATTCATTTTCAGTGGAGAAGTTTATCCTGGTGAAAAGATTCCTGGGAGAAGAAGGAGAATGTTGAGCTTGCTTTTCTTACCACATTTGAAATCAACAATTTGGAGGTTAAATGTCAGATACTGTTAAAAAAACAATGTTGGAGGAAAGGGAAATGTTTACTGTAAATAGGAACAGTGTGCAAGCAGCAGAGAAAAATAATCCAAGACTTTGGATGAGTTCTATGCTGTCGTCATTAAACATTAATTCATCAATTTAATAATACCAGTAAGCATTAAACTGTGCCATCCAGGCAGAAAGTAACCAGCACTTAAATATATGGTTAAAGCATTGTTCAAATTTTCGGACAAGAAAATCTTTGCAGTATTTTGGAGATGGAATCGGAGGCCAACCAAATGGTCTCTGGGTTAATATTATCATTATGGTGCATGCATGGAAAAAAACAGTGCCGTGAAAAGCAGAATGTGACTTGAGGTCACACCCCTCCATACACACAGATTCTCCGACTGCCCATGCCACTTTAGAGCCAGCCACTGAGAGCAGACCAAGAAAGCAAGGACCAGCCTTGTCACTGAATATTGGAGGGGAAAAAAACGCAGGTGTGGCCACATTGCCTGCTGTTTGCCAACATGGCAAAAGAGCTGTGTCTCTGTGGTGCCCAGAGCACAAGCTGAAAAAGAGAAAATTCCAATTAATCCAAACTGCAGTTGTCATGCAGCAAAAACATACCCATTATTTCACTAACTACTCTTCTGGGGAAAATTAATTCAGTCAAAATCGCTTTGTCCAAGGTGTTGGATTTGATCTAATTAGTTCAATGGAGGAAGCCTGATCAGAGAACAGTTTATCTAACCCTGGATGGTATAGGAGATGGAGGAGAACTCTTTCCCTTTACTTGTAGTTGTCGCAAGTAAAGATTTGGTCATACGTTTATGCCAGAAACATCCTGGAGATGGGCAGAGGCTCTGAAGGTGGCCTGACCTGGCTGCAGCACACATCTGAATAATCAACACCTGACCTGTCCCTTGACCTCTCAGCTTCAGTGTACACAAATGCAGAAGGGAAATAGTGACAATTAGAGACACTATTTGCAGGGTGCCTGGCCGAGCACTAGACAAATGGCCAAGGACTTGTTCTCTGCTGTTACAGTGCATCTTGTGGAGCCTCGGTCTGTCACCATTCTGGGGACGCTGATCCCCTTGGGGATCTGGCAAAAGCTACAGGGGGGTGCACTTTTTTGGACTTCCCAGATGGCACTAGTGGGTAAAGAACCCGCCTGCCAAAGCAGGAGACATAAGAAACGTGGGTTTGATTCCAGTGTCAGGGAGATATCCTGGAGTAGGAAATGGCAACTCTGGTATTCTCGCCTGGAGAACCCCGTGGACAGAGGAGCCTGGCCAGCTACAGTCTGTGGGATTGCACAGAGTCAGACATAACTGAAGCGACTTAGCACGCACACCTGCACATTTCTGCCCTTGAACTCACCGCAGCAAGTCACATGCATATACAAACATGCCTGCATTTTCAGTAAGTCATTGATTGAAAGCAGTAATCAATTCCACATTAAGCAATCCCAGCATTAGGTACTGAAGAGACAAAGGGTTTCTCTGGGAACAGTAGAGTCATCTGGATAAGGTACGTATGCTTTTAGGGTTCTAGGTAAGTCTATGGGGCAGTCTTTAAGGTATATTTTATTTGACCTCAACACCACCCACATTTGCATCATGTGTTAGAGTTAGTGGGAAAGAAACATGAATCCAGAAGTATTTCTAAGAAAGAAAAATATCACATTTCACATTTTTCAGAGACATATTTCCCTAGTTAAAGTCTTGGCTCATAAAGTGTCCTTGACTTTGACCTCAAGGGTAATTTTTCTTTTTTATTTTGACTCTGGCCAGACCTATACTTCAGCACAGATTTTCCTATGGGAACTGAGACGAGAAAGCAGAGAAGAAACACACTTCGCATTGTCTCACTGTGGTCTGGCCCGGAAGGCCCTCCCGTAAAACTCTGCTGCGACTCACCGTTCCCCCGTAAAACCAGGCCAGCAGGCACATTTCATTTCTCCCCGGAACTCCGTGCAGTTGGCACCGTTGTAGCAAGTGAGGTTGGTCTTCTCATTCCCACAGACGGTGGAGGGTAACCGGAGGTATCTAGGGAGAAAAAAGCAACAGTCACTGCTGTTCATCTTGTTCATTTCATTCAAGAACACTTTTTTAGAAAAGTCCCTGTATCTTGTCTGTGCCAAACTAATGAGGTGCTCAGGCCGACTGGGCTACAAACGCTTAACGGTGCTGTTCTGTACACGGATCGCTCTTCGGTCCACAGGTCCTGCTGCTGGAGGGTGCTGTAAGGAGCGTGGCTATCCGTCTTCCATTTCTACCCAGTGCTCATTTGTGAGATAAGATCTGTGCGGGGGGTGGGGGGGAGCGGTGGTGGCAATAAATTTAGTGTTGGAAAGAAACTCGCTATGGCTAGATTTGCTGCTGCTTGGCTAATAAATCACATCAGGCCATAAGAAAATTGCATCTCTATAAACATCAGCAAAGAAAGGCCAGGACTCTGGTACCCAAGCACTCGTGTGATTTCTCTGCTGCCTTTCACAGCTGAACTCTGGTTGCCCCGCCAATACTTGCTGCCCTCATCCAATAACTCATGACTTAGCAGAAGGCAAGCCAAATGCTGTCCAGGAGGTTTGTATACAGCACTCAGTGGAAAGTACATGTGAATTCAGAGCGTGGCTCCTTTGTTCAATAACACAACTTTATATATTAAGGAGTCCCTATAAAAGCGAGTACAAATTGCTAGATGCTAAGCAGAACTTTACTACCAGATAAAATCCAGTGGTGTGAAGGGGCTGGTTAAAAAGACCTTAAAGTGTCCAGGTCCTGAACTACACTCTGCCTGTTGTGCATGGAATCAGACACACAGTTAATATTCAAGAAAGATAAAATGAATTTTATTTTGTTCTGCTTAGCAGACTGTAGCTAATATAGAGAACGCAGTCTATATGCTAAGTGTGTCTCTTCCCACAAGAGCTAATCAATTTGACTTTAAAAAGAAAATATCATGAGGAATTTTCAAAAGAGCCAAAAGCGTCAACCAGCTTTGGAAGAGGTCAATTAGCAATGCAAATAGGAAGCTTTGTATACATCTTAACGTTTAATAAACAATTTTTTGAATCTCGTTAGAAAGTACTTTTGAATCAAAACTTTAATCTTTGAAAACTTGGCTTTGATGAATTAGGCAGAAAAAAATGCTGGAGCACTGGTTCCTAGGCATATATGTGTCTTTTACTTATCCAAAGTCACCACAGCAGTACTATTCATTTTGATCCTGAATGTCTTTTGTTGTTAAGCATTCGGTTTACCTGTTGGCACATGAGTAGGTCAACTCATGAGAAGTCGCGTTTTATTGCAATGTCAGTACTCAGCAGTCAGCCTTGTGTCTTGCCTTCACAGGCTCTGAACAACAATATTATGGGGACAAAAATACATCTCCTTGTAGCTGTGACCACATGTGTGTCTACCAGGAGATTCATCCAGTAAAGGTACCACCTCTGAACTCCTGTAACGTCTCCAGGCTGCCAGCCCACTCCAGGTATTCTTGTCAACATCCTGGAATCTGTTACTTGTCTCATGTTCCTACGTGCGTGCTTAGTCACTTCAGTCATGTCTGACTCTTCATGACCCCATGGAGTGTAGCCCGTCAGGCTCCTCTGTCCATGGGATTCTCCAGGCAAGAATACTGGAGTGGGTTGCCATGCCCTTCTCAGGGGATCTTCCCAACCCAGGGATCAAACCCACATCTCTCAAGTCTCCTGCATTGGCAGGTGAATTCTTTACCACTGAGCCATCATGGAAGCCCATATACATATATATGTATACATTTATGTATATAATTGTATGGTCCTTTGACATTTTGATTTTTATCTTACTGGTTCCCTCATTAATTCATGACAAAGTCATCAAAACATGCTCATTCTGAGAGTCATGATTTCCCATTTTGGAAACTATACTTTAACATAGTCTTTTCAGAATTTTGTAAAGTTGACCTGCCTGAAGTGACCCAGGGCATTCTTTCAGGGGTAGGAGTCATGCTTCCTCCAACAAAACCAGGATTCAGCTCTTGCATTGGTTGTCACTGTATTTATTTCCTGCGGCCTTAAGGCTCGGGACTCCGGGGCCGTAGTTGCTGAGACATACTCTGACCGAGGTGACTGAGAAGATGTTTTGTTTGAAGTGTGGTCTAAATCCTGTAGAACATGCTGGCAGGAGCAACTCTGTCTTCACGGGACTGAACTGTCATGGCCGTGACCATGAGCCCCTGCTCAGCACAGCGTCCTGAGTGTACCTGTCACGAGAGCACTGGGGGGTGTGGAGCACACCTCCAGACACGCTTTATGTGGGTGTAATGCTCACCTGGCCTTTCAGCAGATAAAGAATCCGCCTGCAATGAGGAAACGTGGGTTCGGCCCCTGGGTCGGGAAGATCCCCTGGAGAAGGGAACGGCTAACCGGCTCCAGTATTCTCGCCCTGGAAATCCCATGGACGGAGGAGCCCAGCGGGCGACAGTTCGCGGGGTTGCAGAGTTGGACGCGACCGAGAGACTAACACTGAATGCTCACCTGCAGAACCTTCCGGTGAAGTTTCCGGGACAGCGGCAAGAGTAGCCGGTGGCGTCACTCACGCAGGTGGCCCCGTTCGCACACTGGTGACGCTGGCAGTGGTCCACCTCCGACTCGCAGTTCACGCCGGTGAAGCCGGGCTCACACCTGCAGTGATAGGCTGCCCCGCCGGGGGCGGAGCAGTTGCCGTGGATACAGGGGCTTGAAAGGCACGCATCGATGGCCAGCTCGCAGTGTGGCCCCGACCGTCCCGCGGGACAGGTGCAGCGGTGGGCGCTGTAGGTGTCCTCGCAGCGGCCTCCGTGCAGGCAGGGCCCGGAGCGGCAGGCGTCGAGCTGCCGGCAGCCCGTCTCCACCGGACGCACAGAGACTCTGAGAAACCGCCCCTCCTGAGGTCTACTCATCAAGCCACGGACGTTTCCAAGGTAAGAGAGATAGAGGCCGCTGATGGCTATCGTGCTTAGACATCCTCGCGGGGCCCGCGCGCTGTCGCTAGCTCGGTCACCCACGTAGATGTCTGTGTTATCCTTCAGGAAGCCGAGGCTCCCGGCAGCGACTGCGCTGGTCACAGGAGGCGCCTGCCCGTCCACCTCCATCTGCCACCTGGAGGCCTGGGCCCCCGGGTCTGTCATGGAGACGGTCGCCTGGTGCCACACGCCGTCGCTCACGGGCTGCAGACTCGTCAGACTCAGCGTGTAAAAGCTGTTGCCGCTTCGCAGCTGAAATAACAACCGGGAATCCCGAATGTGAATACGAAGGAATTCAGGCTCCTTCTCTGCACGCAGTATGATCACATGTGCGTCCCTCGTTCTGAAACCAAACGTGATGTTGGTCAGCTCTCTGGTGATGTTCCCGCTGCTCCTGAATATTATCTCACGGCTTTGTCCATTCAAAACAGCATTTGCGATACCTAAAGAGAGAAGGCAGTGCCAGTCAGCAACTTGACTAAATCTATATTTGCTTCAGTTCAGTTCAGTGGCTCAGTCGTGTCCGACTCTTTGTGACCCCATGGACTGCAGCATACCAGGCTTCCCTGTCTATCACCAATTCCCCAAGCTTGCTCAAACTCATTTGCTTAATTACCTTTATTAGCACTAATGATCAAGACATTATTACCATCATGTATTGATTGATATGGGCTAGGCACTCTGTTTGTTGTCTTTATATTACTTTTAATACAAAGTTCTTAAATACAGGTTTATTATTAATATCATTTCTATTTTACAGATTAAGAAATTGAGACTCACAGAAGTTAAGTAATTTTTTCCGTGGTCAAATGGCTAATAGTTAATGAAGACAATGTCAAACCTGGATGGTCTGACACCAAAACCCAAGTCATATGTTTCTTTTCCATTGAAACACTAATACATTCCAATATTATTTTACTTCAGTTCTCACCAATAAAGCATTGATTACCCATTTTGTACATCAAGAAACTGAGCACAAAGCAATCTCAAGTCTAGCTATGGTTACACAGTAAATTAACAGTGGAGACTGACTTCTGAGTTAGCTGACTGTGTGCTCAGTCATGTCCGACTCTGCAATCCAATGGACTGTAGCCCACTGGGCTCCTCTGTCCCTTCAATTTTCCAGGCAAGGATACTGAAGGGGTTGCCATTTACTTCTCCAGGGGATCTCCCTGACCCAGAGATCCCACCCACATTTCGTGTCTCCTGTACTGGCAGGCAGATTCTTTACCACTAATACCACCTGGGAAGCTGACCATGAGACACTTAAAAGTAGCATTCTAAGTGATTGATTTACTATCTGCAAACTCCAATTAAGTGTCCAGCTACCAATCTGTGCCTAACTCCGAGTAGTATTCTGTGAACTGGGCAAAATCATACAACCATACCATCTGCTCCACTGTATGACATATATTCGCAATCACATATGACCATAGCACTTTGGGGCAATCTTCTTGCATTTTTCTATTGAAGTGTTTTATCTCTTAAAATGTCTGACACTGTCAGTTTATGATCTCCTTTAATACGTTCTTGGGAAAACTAGAGAAAGAAGAACTGCTTTAGCTATCCACCTAACCTGTGAACCTGGCAAATCTGGATCCACTCTGCTTTTGATTCTGTTATAATGGACTGTTGTTGAGTTGTTCAGTTAAGTCCAACTCTTTGTGACCCCGTGGACAGCAGCACGCCAGGCTTCCCTGTCCTTCACCATCTCCCAGAGCTTGCTCAATCTCATGTCCATTGAGTTGGTGATGCCATCCAACCATCTCATCCTCTGTCGCCCCTTCTCCTCCCGCCCTCAATCTTTCCCAGTATCAGAGTCTTTTCCAGTGAGTCGACTCTTCACGTCAGGTGGCCAAAATATTGGAGCTTATATGGATGCCCTGGATGCATATGGATGTTGTAATCGATGCACTGCCCTTCTTCTCATCTGTATAATAACATAAAATATATCTACTGTTCTCTGCCCCTGGTTCATGATCCGAGGCTCTGAAAATCCTGATAAATTCCTAAATGATGAGAGCATGGCACTGGGAGCATGTTTGTTGTAATGAGACAACTCTGCTTGGGTTCCTGGATGGAGCCTGGATGCAGACTGGTCATCAGGAAGACCAAGCCATGACTAGAAGCTTGTAACTCTCAGCCCCAGCCCATCCTCTAGAGAAGGATGAGGTTGGAAAATGGGGTTAATAATTAGTCATGCCTACATGAAGAAGCCTCCACAAAACCCTGAAAGTATGGGGTTCAAAGAGGTTCCAAGCTGTTCAGCAGGTACACTGGGATGGCCACACACCCCATTTTCTCGGGACAGAAGCTCCTACACTGGGGACCCTCCCAGACCTTGCCCTGTGTATTTCCTCATCCAGATGTCCATCTGGGGCCTTTGTCAGATCTTTCAAAAAGCTGGTAAACAAGTAAGTGTTTCCCGGAGTTCTGTGAGCTGCTCTCGCAAATTAACTGAACTGAGGTGAAGGCTGCGGGAATCTCAGATTTATAGCTGATTGGCCAGGAACACGAGCGACAACCTGGACTTGTGGTTAGCATCGGAAACAGGGTGGGAGTCTTCTAGCAGGACTGAGCCCTTAGCCTGTGAGGCTATCACTATGTCCGGATAGACAGAGTCAGAGTTGCACTAAATTGTGATAACTTGTAGGACACCCAGCTGGTGCTGCAGAATTGCCTGGTCAGGGGGAACCTGCACGCATCAGGCATCAGAAATGTTGTAACTGGGGTCCTGGTGTCAAGCCAAGGGGAAACACACAGGAGGTGACCGCTGGGTTTTCCCTAATCAGGTGGGAGCTATAGGTGTTCCCGCACAGACCCAAGCTCAGCTGCCCCAACCTTGCCTTGGGTCCCCTTCATTTCCACCTTCTTTAGACACTGTTTCCTCACATAATCTCCCCCTGTGCGGCATCATCATTTTCCCTCCCCTTCTCTCATTTCCCACCAGCATACAAATAGGCTGCCATTGCACACAAAGACCCGAGTCCTACCGTGACTTCCATCTACCCTCTTGCTTTTTTATTTCTCTAGTTCCTTCTCTGGCAAAGCTTTTTCCGTATAGTTTTATATTCACCTTGTCTCCACTTTCTCATCTCCCATTTTCTTTTTTAATATCTTCCACTTAGCCCTTGGTTCCCATCACGTCACTGAAGCCACTCTGGTCAGGGTCACGGAGACATCGGTGTTACCTGCTCCAACAGGCAACTCTATTCTCATTGTCTTCCAGCTTTCAGTAGAAATGAACCTTAGAGCATTGTCGTCTACTCACATGTGGGGCACCACCCCCAACCTCTAACACTTCACATTCAGACTCTCCCAGCTAGTTCTCAGCGTTCTGGTTTATACTGCTCTGCAGAGCAACGTACCAACCACGCCTGAGCCTGAGACCCCCCCCCCCTGGTTACCATCACATCTAGAAAGACTCCCCAAATCCCACACACGGCAGACAGAACTTCTGTGACCCGACCCCTGACCGATTCTCCAATGCCATTTCCTGCCACTCCTCCTCATTCAAGTGATACAGCCACGAAAACTTCCTGCTGTTTCTTGAAGACAACACGCTTGTTCACAAACCATGTCTTTTACCGTCGCTGTTACTTAGACAGGATATTGGCCCCTGCTCTTCCCACACCCGCCTCTTCCTCAACATAATATGTGCTCAAATATCACCTCCTCTGAGAGGGTTTCCCTGACTATCCAAGTGTTTCCATCCCAAAGCCACTCTCTTTTCAATTATCCTGCTTGATTTTCTCCATAGCATCTTATAACTATTTGAAATTACATTGTTAAATTTTCTTTAACAATCCAATTAAAATAAACAAAATAAAAAATATAATAATAGTAGTGAAACTGTTAGTTGCTCAGTCGTGTCTGACTCTTTGCCACCCCATGGACCGTAGCCCACCAGGCTCCTCTGTCAGAATACTGGAGTGGGTTGCCATGCCCTCCTCCAGGGGGTCTTCCCAACTCAGGGGTCAAACCTGGGTGTCCCACATTATGGGCAGGTTCTTTATATAATATATAAAATATACATTTTATATAATAATATATAACATACTCATATTTTATATAGAAAATAATACATAATAATAAAATAAATAAAAAATTTCCTACTTGTTACTGCTCTTTCCTCACGAGAGCATGAGCTTTTACAAGATCTTGGAACTTCTCTATCTAGGTTCTCACTAAGCCCTGTGCCTGGAACACTGCCTGGCATAGAGTAGGTGGTCAGTAAATATTATTAAATGAATAATGTATGAAAGTAACTCAGTCCTTAATTCTGAAAAGTGAGATAATGATTAGAAACCTAAACATGAGTAAATTCAAGTGGATTATTTGACTGGATTAACATTGCTCTTGCTTTTATTGCTTTTGACTGTGGTGGGTTTTTTTTTTTTTTCAGCCAGGTTGCGATTAGGGCGGAAAAGAGCAAGATGTGTCTCACTGCATGCTTTAACATGTAACATGTTAACATAAACGTTAACATGACAAACCTCATTACTCCTCCAGCTCCTGAAGGAAGAGCAGCGTCTGTCACGCCGCATAACTCATCTCACGGACATGCTGACCATGCTGGAGTCACTCCTTGTTGTCTGAGGAAGAACCGCCGTGCAGGTACCATTACACTCTGCCCTTCCTTCAGGGAACTTTATCATAGTAAACATGTCTCTGTCTAAGGTGGCTTGTAATTTTTAAGTCTCTCTTTTTTGATAGGATGCAAAGATAGAAATGATTAAGTACTAAAGGTAAATTCGGGTAATGTACCAGCTATACTCTCAAGAGTAGTTACTCTAGCAGAACTAACTTGTCAGCACATCTCCCTGGAAAAACATACCATACGGTCAAGAGATCACATACAACAGAGCAAAAGTGATCTGGGGGTGACATCTGTTGGATAGGAAAAGTTCACCCCCCTACTGATTTCCCTCCCCCGCCCTTTATTAAGATAGATCATATGTCAAAAATGTTTCTGAGACTCTGTGAAAGGTCAGAGGCAAACTTTCTCCTCTTTCCACAGAGGCAATGCCTAGCGGTGAAGAGTGCTCTATGCCTTTCCGAGGCGTCCAAGTCCTTCATGTGAAGACAGAAGGCAACAACACTCACCTGGGGTATGGTTCTCACACTGCCACTGATTTTAGAAACCCTATTCTTTTTTCCCTATGAAGTCATTCAGAATGATTTAAACCGTTTTGTAGAACATAACTGGGACAAACAACTTTAGTACTTCTATCAAAAGAGTAATAATAAAATGAATAAGTAAGTAGTAAACTATTTTAAGAAAGCAATTCAGAGGGTCGAGCAAGACAAAAGGTGGCACTAAAATTCTGCGTCATGCTTGACGCCTGATCTCCTGCTTTGTGCAGATTCCTGCCTTATTCACGTGTATAGCGTGCATTCACGCGCGTGTGTGCTAAGCTGCTCCAGTCGTGCCCCACTCTGTGACCCCATGGCCTGTAGCCCACCAGGCTCCTCTGCCATGGGATCCTCCAGGCAAGAATACTGGAGTGGGTTGCCATGCCCTCCTCCAGCGGATCGTCCCAACCCAGGGACTGAACCCGGGTCTCTTATGTCTCATGCATTGGCAGGCGGGTTCTTTACCACTAGCACCACCTGGAAAGCCCCATGTGTGGCATATTCTTTCTTAAAAATGAAACACAAGAGTATGTGTATTCTTCAAGAAAACCTCCCCAAGTATATACACAATGCAATACATTTCACACTTATCACATGATAAGTTGATATATCATCTTAAAATACATAAACATCAAAGTAAATATATACTTGTCCTCAGTCACTTCCAGTCTTGGTTGTTGTTAAGGGGCCTGAGGTCTGTCTACCCTCTAGCTCCAGATTATTATTTTAGTTCATTGTTTTACAAGATATTTTATATATATTTTAAAATTGTATGCAGACTTGTATGTCCCTTAAGTCTAGAGCAGTTAAGTGAAAATATTGAGTTAAATTGAAGAAAACAGATATTCATTAAACAAATATTTCCCGACAGCCTCCTATGTGTTTGGCACTATTCTAAGTGCCAGGAGTAAGGTAGGAAAGCAGAGAGCATACCTCCTTCTCTTTTGAAGCTTACATTCCACTGAGGAAAAGATGATGAGCAAGTGAACAAATACATATAAAACAAAACATCCAAGGATGATAAGAGCCATGAAGGAAAATAAAGCCAGGGAAGAGGGCGTTTGGGTAGGAAAGGGAATGAAGTGATGAGGCAGCCTGTGAGGCTCTGGGCTGGGAGGGTTCAGGGTGGAGGTGGTGGTAGTGGGGGGAGCCTGATTGTTGGGGTGAAGGAAAGAACACTGGACGTAAGACGTGAGGAGCATGTGGAGGCCAGCTCCCGGAAGGGTTCTCCCACCAGGAAAGGAGCAGGAACATGGGAGGTGGCTGGCAGGGATGGGGGCGCGTGTATCATCCTCGAAGGGAATCAGGGGAAGTAGTTTGTGACGAGGATTTGACAGTGTGTTTATATGCTGGTGGGAGAACTAATGATGCTGCTGGCTTGAACGAGGCAAAGAGACGAGAGTTGAGTCCAAACATGAAGGGCTGGCTACAGACTGAACTGTGCATTGTCTTAAGTAGAGGAAAAGACAGACTATAAATCATTGTGTTGCCAGTACCCAGACACGTCAAAATTGTGGGGATAGTGTTCAGCATGCTAACATTTGGGAAACTGTTTTGTAGTACTGAATTTGGGCAGGAAAACTGTTCCCACTGAAGGAAATACTCATTGCAAACATGAATTGCGTGCTTAACACGTTTGGCTGTCTACACACAAGGTCATACAATGATCACACACACACACAGATTTATCTGCTTATCCAGCAGACCTTTTATCCTTACTTTACAGAGGAAGCCTTAGATTATGGAGGCCGGCGAACCATGGCGGCCTCATAGCTAACCAATGGCAACAGGCTCACAGCTAATCAATGGCACCAGAGGGTGCTTTCGCTCTGGATAATCAGTAAGGAGGAAAGAAAGGCCAAATATTAGCCGGCTAGCTCTTTCTCTAGAAATCAGCCTTACACGATCCAGGATGTAGGTTTGGAGTTGCTATGGCCACCATCTCCCCCCCCAGCTGAAACCCAGGGGCGGCATTTGTCACGAGGTCACTCTGGCTGACTACACTCGCGTTAGGTTTGTTACACCACCCCTCACGCTGGGGGAAGCAACCACAAGCTTCTCTGCTGAGCTGGTGTCTCTTCTTCTGGGTCGATTCATCGACCAACTGAAACGCCCAGCCGGACTGGGTGGCTAGGAGCCTAACCCGCACCTACATTCAAATCCTCGAGGCAGCTGCAGGCACTGGGCGCCAGGGGGACACGGGCCGAGTTCACACCAGCGCAGCTCCTGGCAGGCCTTCCCGGCTGTGTTGGCAGGACAGGAGCAGGAGAAGTCGTCCCACAGCAGGTAGCAGACGCCTCCATGGTGACAGGGGTTGGGCTGCGTAGACAGGAAATCACAGGTGTAAGGAGCTCTGGCAGCTAAATGCGGAGAGGAGCCAAGCGAGACCCTGTGAATCTATTCATGCTAATTTCCTCCTTATTTACGTATGGAACATTTTTATATGTGTTGGCTGGTAAGTAGAATAAAACTTACTGCTACCATCAAGAGGAAAAGGGAAATAAATAAAAATATACAACATTGATCTCCTGTAGCACCAGGAAGATTTTCAAAGGTGTAATAATAGTCTCTGTAATTTACAATTTACCAAACACTTTCAATGACACTAGTGATCATTTGAGTTAGAGACTTGACCTCTCGTTTCTCCTGGTGAGGAAACTGAGGTCCCTTTCATTGTCCAGGATCCTGCGTGTGCATGTGTGCCTGCTCCAGTCCTGTCTGACCCTTTGCGACCCCATGGACTGGTGCCCACCAGGCTCTTCTGTCCATGGGGTTCTCCAGGCAAGAATGCTGGAGTGGGTTGCCATGCACTCCTCCAGGGGATCTTTCCATCCCAGGGGTTGAAGCCAGGTCTCTTATGTCTCCTGCATTGGCAGGTGGGTTCTTTACCACTGAGCCACCTGGGAAGCCCTTCCAAGATCCTATCAAAAGCCAAACGGTGAAGCTGGTACTTAGATCCTCTGGGTCCCCATAGAGCAACACCTCCACCCCTCCAGGAGCCCCGCCTCTGAATCAGAAACACACTGTTATCATCTGAGTCCTCACAATGTTGCTCACAAAGTAATCAAAACAGAAGCACTGACAAAGGAATTTCCGAGAGCTCCATCTGCACTTATGTCCATTGCTCTATTAACACGTGATCTGGGGACTTCCCTCGTGGTCCAGTGGTTAAGACTTCACCTTCCAAAACAGGCTGTCTGGGTTTAATCCCTGGTCAGGGAGTCAAGATTCCACATGCCATGAGGCCAAGAAACCAGAATATAAAACAGAAGCAATATTATAAAAAAATTCAATAAAGACTTTAAAAATGGTCCACTTAAAAACAACCTTAAGAAACATTAAGGAGAGGGTGGGATGATTTGAGGGAATAGCACTGAAACATATGTATTACCATAGGTAAAAACAGTCGGTGACAGTTTGATGGATGATGCAGGAAACCCAAAGCTGGTGCTCTGTGACAGCCTGGAGGGTAACAGCCTGGAGGGTGGGGTGGGGTGGGGTGGGGGTGGGGGTTGGGTGGGGTGGGGTGGGAGGGGTGGCGTGGGAGGTGGGAGGGCCTTTAGGAGTAGGGCACACAGCAGGACAGAGTCGGTGTGAATAATCCTACCTCACACAGGTTGTCTCCGGGACAGCCTTCCGTCACATTGACAAGAACGGCATTGTGGGCTGCGCTGCTCGTTGAATTTGGGAAGAATTCCAGGTTTTCGTTGTTTAGCCTTATATCTTGAATGCAGCCTTTGAAGAATCCACCACTAACCTCAGTCTCTTGCCTGTCAGGGAGTCCGCCAACGTAGAGGACATCTCCTCTTTGGAGTTTCCACATAGGAGCAGAAAGAAATCCTAGATTTTGTGATGACTGATACAGTTCAATTTTATTTGGCTTGATTTTCAAAGATACCAAGCGGACTTGTCCGTCACTGAGAACAAATGTTACTAATAATTTGGGAGAACCTGGAGTCAGCATTGCTAGCCTTCCATGCTCTAGCCAAACACGGAGGTGTTGGTAAGTGCCGTTTCCCAGAGCTAGGAGCAAGCCGGACGGACGGCGTGTTCGAACAAACATGGAGAGCGTGAGGTCCTCTTCGTAATCCTTGTCGAGATGAAAAACAGCATATCCGGGAGAGTCATCTTGGCCAAATCTGCCTGCCACATACTCTTTAATATCAAGATAGAGGAGGAGAAACCAAGAAGAAACATCTTAAGACTCACAAGTAAAAAGCAGCAAAAGATTTTATATATATACATATATATTAAAAAAATATAGCAATGCATATATGTTGCTGTTTCTTCACTCAGTCGTGTCCAGCTCTTTTGCAACACCATGGACCATAGCCCGCCAGGTTCCTCTGTCCATGGGATTTCTCAGGCAGGCAAGAATACTGGAGTGGGTTGTCTTTTCTTTCTCCAGGGGATGTTCATGACACAGGGATCGAACCCATATTTCCTGCATTGTCTGGTGGATTCTTTACCACTGAGCCACCAGGGACACCCATAATGAATATATATATATGCACAAATATAGCCAGATTTTTTAAAGTTCAGGACAGACTTATTCAATAGAATGACATTTTAGCCTGACTTTCTGAACTTCTGGGTTTACTTTATTCTGAAAATAACTAGATTTCAGGGTACAGTTTATAGTGAAGTTCCACTGATCACAAAGAGGAAGAGAAGATTTCTGCACTGATCAACTTCCGCACTTCCTCCTCACTGCCCTAAAGAGGTGGGACTAAAAGGAGGAAGACCAGACACTGCTCTGCTCCAACTTGGCTTGGAAAAGCCTGGGGAGCAAGAGCCCTTCCTCCATAACGTGTAAACAGACTATTTGAGCAATCGTCGTCTTTGCTATACAGGGGGCGTCTTCAAGCAAGTGGCAGTAAACCTAATTATTCCTTGCAAAGGACAGAAATCAAGAATTAGATTTGCAAATCCTCTCTTGGGAAGATAGCCCTGATAATAATAGGAGGTAGGGCAGTTGAACAAAGGAAGAGGAAGACTCTTTCTCCTGTGGTCCTTGGTGGGAAAGGAAAGGCGTGGAACAGCCAGAAGCTGGACAATGCTGAGTTCTGAACTCACCCAACATTTCCTGTGGACAGAGAGGTTTCTAATGCGCTGGCGTGGTAACACTATGAATGTACCTCACCACAAGAAAACCCTTGAGGGAACATGAAAATGAATGGACGCTGACCTTCAAAAGCGTCGATGATACAGTAGAAACAAGTTTTCATACTCCTAAAGCTTATATTCCAGCTGGGTAGAGGTTATATGGTATGTCCGGCGATGACAGGTTCTTTGGTATAAAAGAAGTCAAGCAGACAATGGGACCAGGGAGAGCTGGGGGTGGGAGCAGAGCCATCATTTTAAACAGAGTCGTGGGGGAAGAGCTCCGAGAAGGCGTTATTTGAGC
Organism: Cervus canadensis; assembly: GCF_019320065.1. Lineage (NCBI taxonomy): Eukaryota > Metazoa > Chordata > Mammalia > Artiodactyla > Cervidae > Cervus > Cervus canadensis. The sequence continues at coordinate 4,379,521 of NC_057398.1, forward strand.
AAAACCCCAAAGAAAGTAGAGATATTATTGCAGAAATGCAGGAAAGAAATGATGGTGGCTTGGATCAGTGGTCATGGTGGAGATGGGGAGAAGTGATCAGATTCTGGAAATGTTTTGGTAGAGCCAACAGGATCTTCTAGGGCAAGTTCATCTCCAAGGCATTTGGTCCAAGTAACTAGAAGCATTGAGTTTCCATTTGCAGAGATGGAGAAGAAAAACAGGAGGAATGGCTTTGGGTGGGTGGGTAGGAATGGGATTCCATATTAAATTTAAGATATCCTATTAGATATCCAGGTGGAAATGTCTAGTCAGCAGATAGATACAGAGATTCAGGGAAGATATTTGGCATGAGCCATAGTAATTTTGGATTTTCCAGTGTACACATGACTTTTAAAGCCATAAGACTGGATGTGATCACCAAGAACATGAATCTAGAGAGAGAAGAGGTCCAAGAACTGAACCCTTAAGCAGAAGACATGTGGAGGTAAAGGAGCCAATAAATGAGTAAAGTAGAAAGAGAACCCAGAGAGTGAGGCCCCCCCAAGCCTAGGGAGGGGAGGGTTTTCAGGAAGAAAAGAAAAGTGAAAGTGAAAGCCAGTCAGTCATGTCCGACTCTTTGCGACCCCATGGACTATACAGTCCAGGAATTCTCCAGGCCAGAATACCGGAGTGGGGAGCCTTTCCCTTCTCCAGGGGATCTTCCTAACCCAGGGATCGAACCCAGGCCTTCTGCATTGCAGGTGGATTTTTTCCCAGCTGGGCCACCAGGGAAGCCCAAGAAGACTGGAGTGGGTAGCCTGTCCCTTCTCCAGCCGACCTTCCTGTAACAGGAATTGAACTGGGGGTCTCCTGCATTGCAGGTGGATTCTTTACTAGCTGAGCCACCAGGAAAGCCTTTCAGCAAGAGGGTGTATTCAGCTATGGTAAGGGTTGCTGAGCAGTCAAGGCAGGTGAGGACTGAAAACTGACTGAAGAATTTGGCAACCTGGAAATCACTGATGCACTTCACAAGGGCATCACCTTAAAGATATTACCATCTTCAGGTCTTCACATCCCTGTCCTACCCAGAAAAACGGCATATTCCAATATATTTAAATGTTGTCATATGGTTCCATTGAAGTTTGAACAAAGGTGGGACATATTTTAGTTTAGCTGAACTACAGTGAAACTTGCTCAGGCAACCATCATGTTTGAAGACCTCCCGCATAAAAGGCTGCATTTTCAGAATTCTGCCTTGATTTCTTACAGGATCATTACAGCTTGAATCTGCATTTGGAGACCACCTGCTCCAGGGAGCTACAGGTGGCTTTCAAAGCGCACCATTAGATATAACAGTCCGTTTGAAGAGGCTAACATCTCTGAACACACAGCAGCACTTTCATATGAGATAAAATGTTTAATAAGGAAAGCTGGCTCTTGAAGGCCCCGAGGTTTGGGAGTATGCACAGAATCGCTCAGCTCAGGGGTGGTCCCCGCTGGTCATCTTGGGACACCTACAGCATCACTTTGTGGATCCAGATTAAAAAGACAGAACACAGAGCGGTTTCTTTCTCTCAGAAGCTTGATTCTTCAGCAGTCCTGTTTGTCTTCAGAAGTCACAAGCACGTAGTCAGAGCACGTGATTTAGTACATGATTTTAGAAGCACCTGACCCCATAGATGACTTGTCTGGGGACACGGAAAGAATGATTCTTACATGTGTTGTTGATGTGTCCTGGAGAGGGATGACAAATACGGCTGAAAAATAACTTCAAGTTTTAATGATTGATGGACTGCAACAAGAAGAAATTTATTGAGAATAAATAAAAGCCACTTGGGTCTAAACGCACTTCACTGGTTTCGGGTGGAAGAAGCAGAACTCTGCGGCACCATCAGTGAGAACAACTCAAAGTGAGCCTATCGCAGAATGCGGCTGCCCGAAGGCCAATGTGGTCCTAGGCTGCAGATCAGAAGAACGTTCTCCAGAATGAGAAGGCCACAGTCCCGTGGCCCTCTGCACTCTCAGGCTCATCTAGGAGCCAGATAAGCACATTTATTCCCAAGCAAGCAAGCAGCCAGCAGAACATCTGAAAACGAGCCCATAAGGAAAGCATTGGAAGAAGCTGGGTGTGTTTAGCATGACAGGCATGACGGCCTGGATAGTACAAGACTTTTCTCCAAATATTTGTGTTCTCACGGAGAACACACGTAAGCAAGATTGGCATTGGCTTCAAGAGTTACAATGCAGCCAATGAATGGAAGGGTAGGTCATCCTACATTATTTCAGGACCAAGAAACAACTTTTAGTGGATTTCTGGGAAGACGGAGGATGAATGCGTTCTCACTCCTGATGGTGCATAAGCAGAGTTTTGGGCCACTACACTTGGCACGCACAATTATAAAAAATTCAGTCATGGAGTGAAGCCCATCCTACGTCTAAGAAGCTCTAATTCCAAGAGGGCAAGAGTCTGAAAGTTTAGAGGTATGACTGAAGAGAAAACATATGTCAATTGCCTCTGTTAATGAAACATCCTCTAGAAGGAATGAGATCAGGGACACATTATACTGAACAGTATCTTGGAAGCTCCCTGTTCCTGGACGCAGCCAGGATGACAAGATAACACTGACATGGAGCATCAGAAAATAAGGCCATAAGGAATCGGCGACACTTGCAGACAAGTTTTGAGAAAATTTTCTCTGAACTCTTCTTATTGAGACACTTGATTATTTTTAAAAGATCAGCTTTACAATATAGGAAGCCCCTCTGTCTTCCATGTGTAGTCAGCCAGCTAAATTCTCCATCCAGTCTGTCTTGCAGCGGGTACCATGTTTGGGAAACACTGAGCCGGGATCAAGACCTGGGTGAAGTTCACCTTGTACTTTTTAGCACGTCTCCTCCCTCCTGGACGTCTATGTACAATGACAGAAAGATTCCAGGTTGTCCCATATAGCTTGCAAGCATCTTCTGTGATGGGAATAAACTCCCCAGCAAACATTCCTCAAAGATGACAGCAAATACAGGACACTTTGGGGCTTCCCAGGTGGCGCTAGTAGTAAAGAACCTGCCTGCCAATGTAGGAGACTTAAGAGATGTGGGTTTGATCCCTGGGTCAGGAAGATCCCTTGGAGGAGGGCATGGCAACTCACTCTAGTATTCTTGCCTGGAGAATCCCATGGACAGAAGAGCCTTGTGGGCTACAGTCCATAGGGTCACAAACAGTTGGACATGACTGAGCGACAGAATGCACACAAGGATGCTTTGAATTTATGACTAAGAGATGATATCGAAATATAACTTTTCTTAAACTTATACCAAGAATTTCAGAAAGAGAAGTCTTTACAGAACTTACTCCCTAAGGAGATATCTTCTGAAGCTTTTTGATGAGGATTAACCAGTTTCAAATAGTGGAGGGGTGGGGGCAGCAGGGGGCACGGAGAAGGAACTTGGAGGAAGACAGGGGACAGGTAACCAACTCAGGAACTGGGTTTCAAGACTGTGAGTTTTCCAAGTTGGAAAAAATAAAGCAAACCAGAACCCACAAGACTGGCATCTCTTGAATCTATTTACCAGGACAGTTAGCATCACTGCAGTCAGTAGTAACCTCATGGGTCACCGCACTTGGAAGCTGGTCAAAATGACTCAGCATCTGTTTGTTATTTTGTATATGTAGTAAAAATATTGCCTTGGGTCAATTAGATTTTTCTTCAAAAACTGAACATTGCTGCAGTATAATTTCCCCCTTTCTCCTTAAAAAAAAAACTCAAAACAACTTGCCATTCCATTTAAAATATTACTTAGAGCTAGTAGATGCCAGACCTCATTGTCAAGCTGGTCCGTGATTTGTAATGAATATTGTGGTCAGGGGGAGACCCATGAATAGTGTCTAATAATTCTCAGCCCTTCATACATGGAGTAGGGTATAGACTAAGGCTGGTTTCAATTTTACTTCATATAAGGCACAGAAGACTATTTACCAGATGTCGTCCTTTTTCAAGTTACTCTCAAATCATGGGGTGAATTACAGCTGCACTTCAAAGCAGTCTGTTGCAATTGCCTTTCCGACATTTTCAGTGCAAAAGAATCATAATAAAAAGAAACAGGTATGTATTGATCACTATCAACAGCAATCTTCGGAACGATGTCGGAAGTAAGGCTTTTGAAGTGCATTTCAAACTTATCTGCTGGAGAAATTAAAGCAATTAGTTTATGGCATCTACCCAGTTTCCATGTTGTTATTTTTTTAAAATATTTTCTTTCTTGGACACATAGGTAGAATACCTGTTTTCTCCAATGCAACTCTTAAAAATACACCTTTGAATAAAATTGGTGGTTTATAAAAGTACTAAACTGAGGCACGATCTTGGAGCAAGTGTGAGCTGCATAGAGAGGAGGGCAAGAAAGTGACTATGTCTTAGGAACCTGCTACGCCCAAGCCATTGAGCTAGGACTTAGTATTGACTAGTTTCATGGCCTATTCTTCCAAAAGACTGCTTCCCTTTCAAATAAGATTTACAATAAATTTCGGATACACCACAAATGATAAGATTGTAGCAGCATTTTGTAAACACCAAGAAGGAAACCCGCTTGGATGGGAGCTATGGGCTTAGTTTTCGCTTCTCTGCATGGGTGAAACCCTGGTGCAGGACGCATTCACTGAGATGGAACTAGTGTACACCCCCAGCCTCCTCCGTTCCCGTCAGCGGGCAGCCAGCAGCAGGGTCCTGCGGGGTCATCACCGTCAGGCGCAGCCTGGCCGTTGAGCCCCCGGCCCCCCCAGCCCCCGGCCCCCTCACCTCCGTGGCAGCTGCGGCCATGGTAGGGCCTGCGGCACTCACAGCGGTGACCGAGCCACAGGTTGAGGCAGCGTCCTCTGTTGTGACAAGGCTGGCTCTCACACCAGTCCTTTCGGGTGCAGCCCGCCCTGACATTCAGAGCCGTGTCGGATGAGATGTTCTCCGCGGTGACGGCGTTCGAGCCCAGCTGCACGTCTTGGAGGCAGCCTACGAGCGAAGGTGCGGATGGTATCTCATAGACGTGAAGCAGAGCATCACCACTGTGGGCGCTTCCCTCCGGCAAACCCCCCAGAAAGGAATTCTGGAGCGCGCACGCTGATGACCCATCGCGTTCAAACGGAGAAGGAGCGCTAGCGATGCACGCCCCCGAGCAAGCGTCGTCGCCCAGGGTGAGGGTCACCGCCTCTGCAAACGTCGCCTCCACCGCGTGCCACCCTCCGTCACTGGTGTCCTGGGGGATGAGCAGGACCACCTTCGGCCGATCGCCGACTTGAAGGGTCAAGTGGACGAAGCCAGCCAGCACCTCCAGCATCACAAACGCGTCCCGGTCACCCCGGAAGAGCAGCAGGGCCGCCGGCTGGACGGTCTGGAACCTGAGGGCTACGGTACAGCCCGAGTCCCGGGCCGGAGCTGAGCCACTTGGGACCCACAGGAAGCCGCTGCCCTCGAAGGACAGCGTGGTGACGGTCCCACACCGTGACCCGGTGTGGCCAGGGGGGCACAAGCAGTCGAATCCGTGCCGGCCGTCGTGGACGTGGGGGACGCACGTCCCGTTGTTTAGACACGGACGATCGGCACAGCCCAGGAGGGTATCGGAGCAGTCCCTGCCTCCATAGAAGACTCCAGAACGGGGATCCAACGGGCAGTGGCAAGTGTAACCCTCAGGCGAGTTCTCACAAGTGCCGCCGTTGCGGCAAGGGCTGGACGAGCACTCGTCCACGTCCTCCTCACAGTGGACTCCTGTTCAAGGACAGAGAACAGACCTGAGTGACATACAGTCAGATGGAACACGACACCTCGCGCCATCTGCACGTGGAATCTTGGGAGGGGCACTACGGGCTCGGGTTCAGGGCTGTAACAGTGTGAACGGTGACCCGGGATGCTATCATTCTGCCTGTGAGGCGCATGCAAGTGCCGGCAGAGCAAGCCTGGCATCTTCCTCTAGACATCGGCTCCTGGCCACGTAGAGTGGCTGACTCAGATTATCACCGACAGACACATATGGGACACTGAATATCATGGCAATTTGTTTCAAAGAGAGAGACTGTTATTGGGATCAAATCTAGACACAAACTGTTTGTTTGGGGACTTAATTCCCAGATGTGGTTTATGCTGCCCTGGGCTACTGATTTCACTCTGTTCTACTTGGAAACAGCAATCTGCCTTCTCCATTTTTGGCAACTCCCCATAATCCCTAGTGGCTTCCCTGGTGCCTCAGAGGGTAAAGAATCTGCCTGCCAGTGCAGGAGATGTGAGTTTGATCCCTGGGTCAGGAGGGTGCCCTGGAGAAGGAAATGGCAACCCACGCCAGCATTCTTGCCTGGGAAATCCCAGGGACAGAGGAGCCTGGCGGGCTACAGTCCACCGGCTCGCCAAGAGCTGGACACGACTCAGCAACTAAAGAACAAGGACATAATGCCTAGACACACAGACAGTGCAGGCGCCTCTCTCTGCAGAGGCTTCCGAGGAGAATAGAGGGTCCCCTCTCCTGCTCACCACGATTCTAGTATAAACTGTGAAATCTGTCCAACAACAAGCCCTGGCTTCTAGCTTCTTCAATTTCTTTTACTTTTCTTCCTGACTCTCAAGTCAAAAAAAATTTTGATACCTAATTAGAGAACTCATTAAATGAATTCTATTAGAATTCTAATTCCAAGTAAGAAAAAGAAATATAACACTTTATAAGAGTGATGGTTGTTGCTCTTTAATGAAGTTCAAATGAACAAACGGTGCGAACAGAAACTGATGCATGTATAGCACTTACACAGTTTTGCCAACACCGTCGTCCTCATTATGTGTCTGTGCTTGCTGAAAGGTCCCCAGGTTTCCAGGGCAGATGGGCTCAGCTCTCTTTCACAGACAGTTTTGAAGCTTAGAAAGAATGGTGTCTAAATTCCAAAGCAATTCTACAATCTGGTTTTTAAAATGCAATGGGACACTTTCTCTTTTTAATGGATAATTTAGTGCATTCTTGTTTACTGCTATTACTAACATGTCTGTCTAATTTTCCCAATGAACTCCATGCCTAAATGACTGCTTTTTAAATTTCATCAAAGGCTCCCATATTGATAAAGCTGGGTTTGAATACCAGCTAAGGTAGTGAGCAGGTTACATTTACTTTTTGTGTCTAGGTCTTCTGATCTACAAAATGGGGTTAATAATAGTACCTGCAGCGCAGGGCTTTTTCAAGATTAAGACACATCAGATGCTCATAACATTGCTTGATATATAAACAACTACTCCGTAAGTGTTAGCTGTAATTAAAACATAGTAACAAAAGGAATTATTCTCTCATGACAGAATCAAGTAGCACTGTCATCATTGAGAGAAATTATTTAGAAAGTATATTCATATGGAGTGACTGACAAATCGTACAACTCTCCATAGTGAGAGATTTGCTGGGACAGCATGTTAGGCTGGAGTCTCACTCTTCATGAGAGAAGGGAAACTGTTTTATTCAACAGTGCGTATCTCAACCACAGCACGATGCCTGCACCGTGTTTGGCGCTTGGAAATTAATTTTTGAATGAGTTGATTAATGATGACCATTGTAAGCTGACTAAAATGTTCATACTGAATTTATCCTGATCTAATCCAAAGCCCAAAGTGCTCTTTTTGTGTCTATTTTCAGGTAAATTTACCCGATGTTAATCTGTGCCCCCAGCCACTTAGGCACCATATGTTTAGACCCTCGACTGAACCCTATTATACTTATATTTTACTCTACTTGGATTACTGTCATACAATTTTGTTAATCCAAAAGTACTTCAAGCTCCATAAAAAGAGGGACCACATCACAATCTTAGAGTTTCTGACAGTCCCAGCACAGGGCTGAGCAGATATGTGTTATAAAAAAACTGGATGAGTAGACAAAGTAAAACAAAATCAAATGGATTTGTTTGTTATAATATAGAATCATCCTAGATTTCCTCTTCTTGGGCTCTAAAATCCCTGCAGATGGTGACTGCAGCCATGAAATTAAGGTGATTGCTTCTTGGCAGGAAAACTATGACAAGCCTAGACAGCATATTACAATGCAAAGACATCACTTTGCCAACAAAGGTCCATAATAGTCAAGGCTATGATCTTTCCAGTAGTCATGTATAGATGTGAGAGATGGACCAGAAAGAAAGTAGACCACTGAAGAACTGATGCTTTTGCATTGCAGTGCTGGAGAAGACCCTTGAGAGTCCCTTCAATAGCAAGGAGATCAAAGAGGTCAATCCTAAAGGAAATTAACCCTGAATATTCGTTAGAAGGACTGAGGCTGAAGCTGAAGCTCTAATACTTTTGCCACCTGATGCAAAAAGCTGGCTCACTGGAAAAGACCCTGATGCTGGGGAAGATTGAAGGTGGGAGGAGAAAGGGGTGGCAGAGGTTGAGATGGCTGGATGGCATCATCAATTCGATGGACAAGAAATTGGACAAACTCTGGGAGATAGTGAAGGACAGGGAATCCTGACATGCTACAGTCCATGGGGTCACAAAGAGTCATTCATAACTTGGTGACTGAACAAACAAACAAAAAATAATCATCCTTATAGGTAATAGAGAGCTGACATAGGAATTACAGATAATAATCTGAAGGAGAGTTCTAATGCAAGTTTCATTTAACTGAACTTACAACAAGTTCTTCTAAAACTTTATTGTTAGAAGATATTTTACTTAGATTTGATTTGCACAGGATTTTGAGCACAGAATAAATTAATCTGCAAGCATTTAATTAAGAGGAATACTGAAAAACTCATGAGTTATAGTCAAAGTTAAACACCTTGTCCCCACCCATTGTGCCTTTCAACATATTTAATGGAGTGGGGGGTAAAAGCTTGGATAAAATCTCCAGCAGACTCCAAGTCTTTTCTGCTCAGCCTTGAGTAATAATAGTCTTAAGGTCATTTTTTAAACACCTATACTAAATAGTCATAAGAACCATGAAGTTTTAGTACATTTCAGAATTGAATCTTCTTTCTCCGTCTGCTAGGTGGACTTCAGGCTGTCTTGGAAATGACTTGAGGAGTCCCCCCTTCTTTTCCCCTCCACTCAGCCCCCCTACCCTTCTAGCCTCCTGCCTGAGAGTCAGAGGGTTCAGAAGGTATTCTGTGCGGCTGCTGGTGGTGGATGCTCCACGGTCTCTGAGACCGGCAGGTGCTTCAGGGGGACTTTTTTTCCAGGGCTCTTTGCCGGGTCCTTGGTCTCCGTTGCCCCAGTGAAGACTCCAGAGAGCTGCCAGCAGACCTTGCTCTCAAGTTGCCCCTCCACCAGCCCCTTCCCCACGGATTTCCTGAGGTTTACTCCACTTCACCCACTTGGTCTGTCCGTTGGTGTTCCCGAACCTTCCAAGAGGGACCAGGACCCGTTTCACACTGTCCACTGGCTGACACCCCTCCCGTGATTCCCCAAGAACCCCAGGTCCACGGGCTCTGCTTCACAAGTGGAGGGGAAGCGGGTCGCTGCCCAGCCCAGCCCAGCAGCATCCCCATCGCCCGCCTCTCCTTCTCCTGCGGTCCCAGGCATGCCCTCTCCCCTCTAGGTGCCTCGGGTAGGTGGAGAATCTAGGCTAAGTTGCCACTCCTGCTCTTCCCACAAACTTAGGTGAGACTGCAATCTCCTTGGAGCCACTCTGGTGGTTGTGGTGAGAATGTAACCCCCAACCTGGCTCATGAGGCCTGGGCTCCAGCTCGGCACAGCGGCCAGTTTCTCCAGAGAAGTCTCTGCACAGACTCACTCCTTCAGGCCGCCTCCTGGGAGCTTTCACGGACCCTTGAAATGACCCTAAAGTCTGTCATCTGTCTTGATTTTGACATTCTGCACTATAGTCTCTCAAACTTCACGTTGGTTCCTGAAGCAACCATATCTTGACCCATTGTGATGTGCTGCGCTAAGTCACTCCTGCTCTAAGGAGCAACACACTGCTAAGTTGCAAGGCTACTACTTAGCAAAGCAACACACTACTCTCTGCAAGGCTATAGACTGCAGCCCACCAGGCTCCTCCGTCCATGGGATTCTTCAGGCAAGAATACTGGAGTGGCTGGCCATGCCCTCTTCCAGGGGATCTTCCCAACCCAGGGATCAAACCCAAGTCTCTTATGTCTCCTGCATGGGCAGATGGGTGCTTTACCACTAGTGACACCTGGGAAGTCTTTTTTGACCCCTTAGTTGAAGTTTTAATTTACCATTTTCTTAAATTTATAAGATACCTATTCTGAGCCTCATAGAGGATTGTGAGAGATGCAAAGCAGAAGACACAGACCAGGCCTCAATATGATTACAGCAAAATGGGATAAGAAAACTTGTATTTATGCAAATATAGAAAATGCATTGCTTATAGCAGGTTTTCAAAGAATGTATGGATAATAAGTGAGGATCAAACTAGGGGAACATTTGAGAAGATTTAGCCAAGATAGACTTTATTTTCTTGGGTTCCAAATTCACTGTGGACAGTGACTGCAGCCATAAAATTAAAAGACACTTGCTCCTTGGAAGAAAAGCTATGAGAAACCTAGCCAGGATATTAAAAAGCAGAGACATCACTTTGCTGACAAAGGTCCATATAGTCAAAGCTATGGTTTTCCCAGGAGTCATGTGCAGATGTGAGAGTTGGACCATAAAGAAGGCTGAACACCAAAGAATTGATGCTTTTGAATTGTGGTGTTGGAAAAGACTCTCGAGAGTCCCTTGGACTGCAACGAGATCAAACCAGTCAATCCTAAAGGAAGTCAGTCCTGAATATTCATTGGAAGGACTGATGCTGAAACTGAAGCTCCAATACGTTGGCCACCTGATACAAAGAGCCAACTCAATGGAAAAGACCCAGATGCTGAGAAAGCTTGAGGGCAGGAGGAGAAGGGGGCAACAGAGGATGAGAAGGTTGGATGGCATCATCGACTCAATGAACATAAATTTAAATAAACTCCAGGAGACAGTGAAGGACAGGGAAGCCTGGGGTGCTATAGTCTACGGGATTGAAAAGAGTTGGAAACAACTGAATGACTGACCAACAAGCCAGGTTTTAAGGAAAAAGCATTGAATGAAAGATTGTTGTAAATCTTTAGTTGTGAAAACTAAAAATTTTAAATCAAATCAATCAATAAATATTCATTTCATATCTACTGCATATAAAAAGCACTGTGGATAACATGGAATAAAATCGAACCACCGCCTCACTAGTTTAATGGAAAAATAAGACAAATTTGTGAAAAACTAAATGAAAGTATAAATCAAGACAACATGAGAGAACACTGCACAGGGTATAATGGGTTCCTAGTGAATCGTATGAACAACGGCTGCTCTGGAGAGAGAGCGATCTTCAGGATGGGCGGGACTGGGAAGATTTTGTAGGTAGAATTTAAGACAGGTTTTCAAGTACAGATCAGATAGGCAAAGACACGTGCAGACTTAACTGAATCAACAAAAACTGCTTCATGGAAAACCATTAGACGTTTAGAGGTGATGGTGCACTTGGCAATCTAGTTGGCGTGGAGGCTTTACGTAGGAAAAGCAAGTCAGAAAGATTAAATGTAGCCAGATTGGAGAAGGTCTGGCATTGAGGGCGTTTTGTTTCAATTAATTAATTAATTTTTGGAAGGCAGAACTGGGGATTAAACTGGTAGTTATTGAACGGAAGGCTGACCTGATTTCTCCTGAAGACCCATCCCACAGGATCTGTACCAGAGTGAAGGGGGAAGGAGCCAGAGACAAAGATGCAAGGCAGTTGTGAGAATCATCCACATCTAAGATTATGAGGGCCTGGAATCAGACACTTATTTCTTAATCATTTACAGTCTCCTTTCATTTATCTTTGCTCAGCAAATAAGTACAGAGAGTGATATTTCTTTATGGTGGCTTACTGTATTTTATCTTGCAACTCCTAAAATTTATAGATTTAATCTTTCACAAAATAACTACCAATCACTTGATTATTAGTATGTTTCCTTTAAATTAACAAGAAAAATTAGTTTTAGATTTTACTACCGTCATGGGGAGAAAAAGAGAGAAAGTCTGTATTTAGGTCAATAGTCTGAAGAAAGTAAGCAGAATTAGATATTAAAAGTAGAAAGGTAATCTACGCTTTCACTTTGCTTAAAATCTGTTCTATTGACATCTCCAACATAAAATAAGATTAGACATATTTTTTCACGAACCTAGAAAATTAAAGTGGGAAGAGAGACTGAAACTTATTTTATTGGCTATTTGACTGGCTTGGCAAAGAATATCTGCTGTCAATCAAGATAAAAGGATTAAGGAATATTTGTGGGATTACCTGAGTCATTCAGTCTTCTTATTGGGTATTTTAGTTGACAATGACTTGGTTATTTACGTCCTTGTATTTAGAGTATGAGGTGGATTGCTGAAAGCTGTTATGTTGTTTATGTGAAGTCTATTCATTTAATTCAAACAGATCATTTCCTTTTATTTTTCTAAAATTCTTTTATTTGAATATCTGATTCTATGATAAGATTGTATTTAAAAAATAATCAAGATAGGGAAAATTCATATTATCTGGAATACCCCATATTTACATAAGGATAAATTATATTCATGGATAAAAATGAGAGACTTTATGTTTAATATAAATATCATGAACAGTTAAATGACCCTTTGCTATATCCCCACTTTATAGAAATTCATAGCTAATGAAATATCTAATAGAAAATTATTTCTACAAAAACTTATATACAAGTAAGTTTCATCTTTCTTTATTTTAAATGACTCGGGTATTTTCTATTTTAATAAATAGAAATCAAGGAAAAATTAAAGTCCAAGGACTCATTGTCTATGTATTTCCCTTACCCATGACCTTCTGTTACTCAAAACTCGTAATTTTCAGTTGATAGTAATCTCTAATATAGCGTTCACACTAGTTGCTAAATAACCATCTTAAACACTGTAACAATGGTATCAATCCCTTAGACAAGTGATAAGAAAAGAGCGAGTTACCTATGAGCATTGCCATTAAAATGTGAAAACCTTGTGTCCTGGCTCCAATCATCTTCCTGTAGAAAAGGGATATCCATCCAAACACCTGCTAGGTTGACAGGACCAGTTTCTGATGATTTTCTACCATTTTCCAAAAGTGTGTCACCTTCTTCCTTCAGGCAGAGGCTGTGGGACTCAGTCTGGGTGCTGGATCAGTGGGGCTTACTGTAAGCATTTGCGCTGCTTACCAAGCAGACTTGCTACAGGCTTAGTCTCTCCTGAGTCCTGGCGCCTCCCCTTTCTAAGTCACAGAGCGAACGTTAACAGGAACACGGACACCTCTATCACAGAAGGATGCGTTTGGGGGGCTTGACAGATAGGCTGGAATTTTTGGTAACTTCAATCATGGACCATTAGAGACTGATTTTACTTTTTCTTCACAACAATGAAAATGAAATCCGTTTTCATTTTCCCCCCTATTTTGCTTTTGAATAGCAGTTAAGAAATTTATGGCAACTTCCAATCTATTGAACGTCTATGCAGGGCACTGGCCAAGAGAAACTAAGGAAACAGCAGGGATTTTCATCACACTTAACAGATTGTGTCCAGTTATTTCTGTGATGCTCCCAGGCTTAAATTCCACTCTCTGTGAAAAAAAGATGACTCTGCTGTGTTCGTCTTAAATATAATGGCATTTGACGCTGTGCGATAGGACAATTTGAATAGGTGAGGTGTTTAGGACATACTTAGAGGAACTGGGGCTTGACGGTTTTGTTTTGCTCTTTTTTTTTAACAGACCTGAGGATCTGCAGAGGTTTCACTCGGACAAAACAGGCTGAGGCATCACCAAGCACCACAGAACTGCCTCGGTGCCTGAAATCCTCACCAGTAGAGGAATTCCTGTAGGCTGAGGTCTGGTGTCTTAGAAGGCTTGAAAAGATGAAAATATTACCTGAGAAGGGTGGTGACTATATTGTGAGGCAGTCATTAGTGCCTTCTCATGGGTCAGCACAGAAGCTTAAAAATCTGCCAGGGGGCTTCTCTGGTGACTCAGTGGTAAAGAGTCCATCTGTCAATGCAGGAGACATGGGTTCGATCCCTGCTCTGGGAGGTTCCCACATGCCATGGAGCAACAAAGTCTGTACGCCACAACTCCTGAACCTGTGCTCCAGAGCCCGGGAGCCGCAGCTACTGAAGCCCTTGTACCTGGAATCTGTTCTCCGCAACAAGAGAAGCCGCTGCAATGACAGTCCCACGCATCACAGCTAGAGAGTAGCCACCACCCCCGGCTTGCCACAACTAGAGAAAAGCTTGCTTAGCAACGAAGACCCAGCAAAGCCAAAAATAAATTTTAAAAGTTATTTTTTGAAAATCTGCCATGGATCTGAGTCAGAGACTGTGATGGAAACCAGGTGATAAGGCGAAAGTCATTGCAATAGTATATTCCTTCACTCATTATTTGTTCACCCTTTTAACTGTGCTGGATGGATGTGATCACTCATTAATTATTCATTCTTCCTTTTAACAGGGGCTGGAAATAGGATGTGAGCAAAAGGAGCCTTGACTCTGCTTCATGGGAAGGAACACAAGTTACCCAAGTTTACAGCCCGCGAGAAGGCTGGGCAGACGGGGGTCTCAGGGACCACAGGACCAAGTTAGCCCATGGAGGCCAGAGGAGAGGGTGCGGTGCAGAGGAAAAGCAACATATTCAGACTTCTGATCAACGGGTCAGCTCAGAGAGAAGTTTCTAGCAACCATCAGGGAGCCAGAATAATGAAATAGAATAAACAAAGAGTAGGAGCCTTGAAAACTGATTTTCCAAAGCCAACTTTGATACTTACTAGGCTATGAGAACTCGGGCAGGCTTCCCAGGTGGCGCCGTGGTAAAGAACCCACCTGCCAATGCAGGAAACACAAGTGACTCGGGTTTGATCTGTGGGTCAGGAAGATCCCTTGGAGAAGAAATGGCAACCTGCTCCAGTATTATTGCCTGGAGAATCCCATGGACAAAGGAGCCTGGTGGGCTACATGCCACGGGGTCGCAAAAGAGTTGAACATGACTGAGCATGAACACGCATGCATGCAGGCAGGGGAACTCAGGCAAGTAGCTATTTTTTAAGCTAAAGCTAATGTATGAAGTGGACATAATAAAGCGTATTGAGCAGTTATTTCTGTGTGAGCAAAATGAGAACTATAAATGCTTGGGGCATAGTAGTATTTCAAAAGAGTTTCAATAACTTGTGTGCGTGTGTGTTAATAGATAAGTAAACTTGAATATAAATGACTAGAACTAACATGTAGAAGGCATGCTGCCCAAATAAGCAGGGAACACGAACTTGTTCAAGATAAGGATTCCTCGGAACCAGAAATGATGGTCCAGCCCAACAGTTGTTTCCCTGGCACATCTCACCCCCTTCCTTATGGGCAGGACACACCTCCACCATAATGGATGCCGATGACAGATTCTCTCACATCCTCCTTTATAGCTGGGCCACGGGCATGTGACTCAGTCCTGGGCAACGCAACCTGAGGAGACTCTGCTAGGGGGCCTCTGCAAAGGGCTTTCCTTCCTAACATGAAAAGATATGCGGCCGTCCTCTGATATTGGCTGGTTCAGATAGGTCCTGGGGCTGTCACAGTGAAAGACAGTATCTAGGGCAAAGAAAATGATAATCCTTCTGAAACTCCAGATTTCTAATGCTTTTAATCCTTTCAGTTCAGTTCAGTTGCTCAGACCTGTCTGACTCTTTGCAATCTTGTGGACTGCAGCATGCCAGGCTTCCCTGTCCATCACCAACTCCCAGAGCTTACTCAAACTCATGTCCATCAAGTCAGTGATGCCATCCAACCATCTTATCCTCTGTTGTCCCCTTCTCCTCCTGCCTTCAATCTTTCCCAGCATCAGGGTCTTTTCAAATGAGTCAGCTCTTCCCACCAGGTGACCAAAGTATTGGAGTTTCAGCTTCAACATCAGTCCTTCCAATGACTATTCAGGACTGACTTCCTTTAGGATGGACTGGTTGGATCTCCTTGCAGTCCAAGGGACTCTCAAGAGTCTTCTCCAACACCACAGTCCAAAAGCATCAATTCTTCAGCACTCAGCTTTCTATTAGAGTCCAACTTTTACATCCATACATGACTACTGGAAAAACCATAGATGGACCTTTGTTGGCAAAGTAATGTCTCTGCTTTTTAATATGCTGTCTAGATTGGTCATAGATTTTCTTCCAAGGAGCAAGCATCTTTTAATTTCATGGCTGCAGTGATTTTGGAGCCCAAGAAAATAAAGCCTGTCACTGTTTCCATTGTCTCCCCATCTATTTGCATGAAGTGATGGGACTGGATGCCATGATCTTAGTTTTCTGAATGTTGAGTTTCAAACCAACTTTTTCACTCTTCTCTTTCACTTTCATCAAGAGGCTCTTTAGTTCTTCTTCACTTCCTGCCATAAGGGTGGTGTCATCTGCATATCTGAGGTTATTGACATTTCTCCCAGCAAACTTGATTCCAGCTTGTGCTTCATCCAGCCCGGCATTTTGCGTGATGTATTCTGCATATAAGTTAAATAAGCAGGGTGACAATATACAGCCTTGATGAACTCCCTTCCAGATTTGGAACCAGTCTGTTTTTCCATGTCAGTTCTAACTGTTGCTTCTTAACTGGCATACAGATTTCTCAGGAGGCAGGTCAGGTGGTCTGGTATTCCCATCTCTTTCAGAATTTTCCACAGTTTGTTGTGATCCACACAGTCAAAGGTTTTGGCATAGTCAATGAAGCAGAAATAGATGTTTTTCTGGAACTCTCTTGCTTTTTCGATGATCCAGCGGATGTTGGCAAGTTGATCTCTGGTTCCTCTGCCTTTTCTAAAACCAGCTTGAACATTTGGAAGTTCACAGTTAATGTACTATTGAAGCCTGGCTTGGAGGATTTTGAGCATTACTTTACTAGCGTGTGAGATGAGTGCAATTGTGCAGTAGTTTGAGCATTCTTTGGCATTGCCTTTCTTTGGGATTGGAAAGAAAACTGACCTTTTCCAGTCCTGTGGCCACTGCTGAGTTTTCCACATTTGCTGGCATGTTGAGTGCAACACTTTCACAGCATCATCTTTCAGGATTTGAAAAAGCTCAACTGGAATTCCATCACCTCCACTAGCTTTGTCATAGAGATGCTTCCTAAGGCCCACTTGACTTTTTATTCCAGGGATGTCTAGCTCTAGGTGAGTGGGTCGCCTTTCCCTTCTCCAGGGGATCTTCCCAACTCAGGGATCGAACCCAGGTCTCCTGCATTGAGGATGGATTCTTTACCAGCTGAGCCACAAGGGAAGCCCTTGAATCCTTTAATAGGAATTGCTATAAGAAGTACACTTCATAAGGAAAACTAATATAAATCAATTCCTTGAAACCATGTTGTTAGAGAAATTCTTGAAGAAAATAGGGAAGTTTAACCCAGAGAAAAGCAGGTAGTAGGGAACATTAGAAGGTCTGCATGGAGCTGTAAGTCCAGCCTGTAAAATTGTCTTTTTTGCTTGGTGCTACCCTGGAAAAGTGGCACCAATGGTAAGATGCCATAGAATGTTATATTTATGCTCACTATGCAGAATCTCCTGGAAATCGATGCTGAGGTTCATAGAATCAGTTGTCTTGAAAGACAGGAAGTTTCCTGACCTTGAAGATGTGCACATTTAGAAAGGATCACCATGCAGGGTGAATGTTACACAGAAAATTAAAAAGATGGGCTATAGAGTCCAGTAGC
Source organism: Cervus canadensis (assembly GCF_019320065.1). NCBI lineage: Eukaryota > Metazoa > Chordata > Mammalia > Artiodactyla > Cervidae > Cervus > Cervus canadensis. Next base: position 4,397,181 of record NC_057398.1, read on the forward strand.
CTCTAAGGACTCTTCCAGCCCTAAGATTCTATCATCATTTAGAAGTAAAAGATGTGTTTTATGCATCACTGGTAAGTAAATAATATAAAAAGAGACTTCCTCAGCAGAGTATGCTGAATACAATAAACTCCAGCATCTTCATAACCTTGTCATGGTTGTTAAAATCTTTTAAAAGGAAAAAGTAGTAGGTTCCTTAGAAGGCTTCTACCAGAATCAGTGAGACAGTTAATCTAAGTTTATAGGTCCAGCTCCTACTGGGGGCTTATCCAACACTGTTTGTCTTGCCAAAACCTCTTACCTCCATTTTTACTTAAGAGAACAGTTAAGTTTTTTTTTATATATCCATAATTTATTCTATGTTGATTATAGTTAAATTTCACTTTCCCAGAGGTCACCAGAAGTGATCTCAACCAGCCAGAACACAATCATGAAGATATATTCTAAAAGCATCTATGTTTAAAAAAAGATTGCAAAGTTTATTAACTGTATCCTCAGACCCTTGCTCACCAGTTATTATTATTTTGTGTTAGTTGCTCAGTCGTGTCCAACTCTTTGCGACCACATGGACTGTAGCCCACCAGACTCCTCTGTCTGTGGGATTCTCCAGGCAAGAATACTGGAGTGGGTTGCCTTGCTCCTCTCCAGGGGATCTTTCCATCCCAGGGATTGAACCTGGGTCTCTTATGTCTCCTGCATTGGTAGATGGGTTCTTTACCACTAGTGCTATTATTTTAGACACAATTATTATCTTAGACACACCTTCTGATGTGCCCCAGTACCTGCTTTTCTCTGGGTTAAGCTTCCTCACTTTTTTCAATACCTGGATTACCAGGTATCCAGAAAGAGAAAAGAGGACTCTACCGTGTATATTTTCAGCATCAAGAGATAACGGGTGAGAGCTGGACAGTGAACTTGAGTCGATGGAGTCTAAGATCCGAGCCAGCACAGCGTGAAGGGTCCCAGCTATGTGGACAGTTCACAGTTCCCACAATGATGGAGTGTGTCTCTCCTGCCATTTCAGAGAAGGTGGAATTGAGTCCTGGTGGGCGTGACAGGTGCCCCAGTCTGCCTGACTCCTGAGGTGAGCCTATTCCTTTTCTTTTAAATCATGTTGCTTCCAAGGAAAATAATGCAATGATCTGGCATAAAATAATGCGGGAGAGTAAACCAGTTGGGAAATATTAAAAATAGGAGCAAAATCAATATCTATTTTAAGGCCGCACTCCATAGGACAATGACATTCAATAAACCAATATCATAAGTCATCAATAAAATGCATAAGTGCATGCCACCTTTTCCACCCAGAAATGCAATAAAAGTGTAATATATTTCTGAAATATTTTATTTATTTATTTTATATTTCTGAAATACTTTAATGCAAAAATGGTGAAAGCACATTTTCCCACAAGAATCATCCAAACGTTTTACATCTAAAGCTCTTTTATGTGGGCTGCCCCCAACCTTAGTGACATCAGAAGAGCAGGGTGTTATCCTTAGTGATTATCTTGTCTATTAAGGTGTGTGTGTGTACAGCGTCGAGCATGGGGCTGTTTCTTCAGCATCCATTTTCCTTTGATCTATTTCATTATTGCATTATTCTAAAGTTTGATTCAAGAGACACATACACACACTCTCTAGACCTGACATTTGTTCAGGACCGTACAGCCGCTCAGATAAAAATACTGAGCCCAGAGGAAGATTCAATTCCGTCCATTGTGTGAAGAGTGTGCAGAGATCTTCAAACGGAAGACAAAATAGCTGTGCAAAGCTTTGCATCTCAGGCCTACGATTCACTTGCTTTTTGCACTTCAAAAGTCGCACTTTGAAGCCCAGTGGGGACGGGGGAGTGATTTTTAGTTATTTTGTGGACTGCCAAGTAGAAAATGCAGCATTGCACACATTCACTCCTGTTGTCTTTACTTTGAAAAGTAATTTCAGAGAAACTCAATCCCGTTCCACCGGAGCTCCCCTAATTGGCTCCGATCAGTAAATCATCAGAGACGACTCTGCCCTTGCTGAGTCCCTTTCCCCCTCTTCTTGTCAAAAGTGAATGATAAAACCCCGGTTATGGGGGATTACAAAAACCTGATCTATGCTGAGCTCTATGCACTGCTATTACACGTGATGCTTGCCTTCTCTCTGCCACGGCAGGAAGTGCCTTTCCTTTCGCTGGTAGTGACAATCGTCCTCTCACACATTTATTAATATTTGGTTCTGCACAGCCACCAAGTAATGTCCAAGGCTGAGGAAATGACTGACCTGACATTCAGGGCCCTGGACAATCTGGCTTTTATTTACCATCCCCTCCACCCCACCCCCAGCCCAGCACTCCTTTCCACTGCCCGCCACAGAAAGGGTCTGTATTCACACATTTTTAGCAGAATAAAAATCGAAGCATATTCAAAGCATTCTCCCTCTCTCCAGTTATTCAAAATCTCTGTTTTTCCCCCAGACTCAGCTTCGTGGGTGCTCAGGCCTGTGGAACGCCTGCCCTGAAAAGTCTCAGTGATACCCTGCCCTCCAGCGTCCCAGACTTGTATCAGAACAGACCAGGTGGTATTGCTCCTTATTCTTTAACATTTGTGGTCTGCTCTCCTCCCACTGCACCGTAAGGTCTGAGAGTGTGAGCGCCTTGGTGTTCACTCTCTGGTACGTGATGTCATACGCCAGCCTTGCACACGGTGAACAGTGTTCCACAACGTTACGGTGTCGTATGTGTGGCTGGTGAGGCGTGTGCAGCACAGGCACATGTTCCCAGAACCAAAGCCAACACGCACTCAGTCCTTCTCACGCATAAAAGAAGAGCCCAAGGTATTGGAACACAGCTCTAGTCTTTGCCTAAGGACTCTGAACCTGGTGTTCACAGATAGCTAAAACATCCATGAATGGACGTCTTGGGTTGATCGACCTTTTGAAAACATATGAAATATTTTGTTATTATTGCATTTTCTGGGGAGAACATTCACAGTAGCAACTCTAAAATTTAACATCATAAGTATCACTTAGTGAGGGTTAAAATATGTTTAAAAATGCAGATTCCTAGGGCAAAGGATTACACAAATTTTGATGTGTGAAGGAACATGCAGATGATTTTAGGAGGCTGTGCTATGTTCGTGATAATATAGAGTATAACTTAGTTTTTTTTATGTGTGTGACATAAAAAAAAAACAACACATATTTGGTCTCCACCCTGGTTCCTTCCTAGACCTCCTAAGACTTGTCATTTCCTGAATGAGAGGGTGATAGGAGTGTCCCACACAGAGGTCCTAAGTCCCTTGGATGATAACAGTGGCTTTTGTTCTAATGAGACGACTTTGGGTGGGCTCCTGGATAGCTTTAGGCTGAGGGAGGGGTCACCAGAAAGACCAAGCTGAGATCAGAAGCTTGACCATTCAGCCCCACCCCATATTCTCCAGGGGTTGCACCTACCTGATAAAGCCTCCATAAAAACTCCCAAGTACAAGGGTCAGAGAACTTCTGGGTTGGTGGTCACCCCGAGGTGCTGGGAAGGTGGCCTGTTTTGAGAGGGGACCAAGAACCAGCCACCATCACCTCCTTGCCCCATGTTTCTCTTCCATTTTGCTGTTACTAAATTTTATCCTTTACACTAAGCAAAAACAAAAACACAATATACTGAAATTTCTGGAATCAGCAAAAACAGCACTAAGAAGGTAGCTTATGGTGATAAATGCCTACATTAAAAAAACAAGATCTCAAATAAACAACCTAACTTTACACTGCAAGAAGCTAAGAAAAGAAGCACAAACGTAGCCTGTCGTTAGCAGAAGGATGGAAAGAGAGATTAGAGCAGAAATAAATGAAACAGAGAATATAAGCCATGGAAAAAAATCACGCAACTTAGAATTGGTTTTCTGAAAAGATAAACAGAATTGATGAACCCTTGGCTAGACAAATCAAGGGAAAACAAGAGAAGACTCAAATAAAATCAGAATCGAAAGAGAAGTCTTTGCAACTCCTACTGCAGTCTTAAGAAAAGAAAAAGAAATCTTATACATGTGACAATGTGGATGAACCTGGAGGACATTATGCTGAGCAAAATAAGCCAGAAGCAGAAAGATGAATGAGGCTTCTCAGGGGGCACCAGTGGTAAAGAACCCGCCTGCCAATGCAGGAGACATATGAGGAGGCGTGAGTCAGAAGATCCCCTGAGGACAGCATTGGCAACCCACTCCAGTATTCTTGCCTGGAGAATCCCCTGGACAGAGGACCCTGGTGGGCTCTAGTCCATGGGGTCGCAAAGAGTCAGACATGACTGAGCGACTAAGCGCACACAGAAAGACAAATGCTGCACGATCTCACTTACACGTGGAACCTAAAATAGTCACACTCATGGAAGCAAGGAGCAGAGAACGGGGGCTGCCAGGGACGGGGCGAGGCAGAAATGGAAGGTAAGCAGACAAAGCTTCAGTTACGCAAAGGGAGCAAGCTCTAGAAACCTGCTGTATAGTAGAGTGTCGGCAGTCAGTAACACGGTATTCTGTACGTAAAATCTGCTAATAGTAGATCTTATGTTCAGTGTTTTAACAAAATCTTAAAAAACTTTAAGAGGCTAGATCTCATGATTTTTAAGATTTTAAATTTTTAAAATTTAAAAATTTTAAGAGGCTAGACCATCTCCTTTAAATGGTCTTACTACCATAAAAAATGTAAATAGTAAGTACGTGAAGACATTTAAAATGGCTAAAGCTGTTTTCAAAAGAAAGTCATTGAGCATAATGATTTATTCCTGATTTAATTTATAAATAAAAGATAAAAATAGGATCTTATAAAACAAAAAGCAAGTCATAAAAATAGAGTAAAAATAACTGCTGCTCAAATTTTAAGCTTTGGAAGTAGGAAATAATAGAGGAACAGAAGTGGTAAATACTGGAGGAAAAGCATAATACACAGCAGAAGTGAAAGATTTAAGACGAGTTAAGACCCACAGGTGTTTATTTCCACAGAGGGAAAAAGATAAATGACACAGTAGATTTACTCAAGAAAAAAATTTTAAATTAACAGCAAATACAAATATATTGTAAAAACAGACACAAAAGATATACAAAAGAATACCATTTATAATATACAGAAATACATTTGAAAATTTGAAAACAAGGAGGCATAATTTTCTGGGCAGTAAAAATGATCAAACGACTAAAGGAAGAATAGAAGGAGATAACAACTAGGAGAAATATTCCAAGACCTTTTTACCACAAAAGACCTAGGCGCTAAACAGTTTTTATAAATTAATAATAATCCTGATGTTAGACAATATCCTACAGAAAAAGAGGGAAAGGTATTCAAAGCATGGTATTTTCTTATCATAAAGTCAACATCCAGCTGTTAGATTATCCCCCCACAAAAAAGCATGCAAAGCAATCTTATTCATGCATATTGATAAATAGTACTATTGTAAATAAGGTACTCCCCAATTTTAATTAAAAAAAATTTTTTTCAAACACTACTTTTAAGATGTGACCAAAGCTAACATCATTATAATAATCCATATTGATGGACTGCAAGGATATCAAACCAATCAATCCTAAAGGAAAACATTGGAAGGACTGATGCTGAAGGTTATTGATATTTCTCCCAGCAATCTTGATTCCAGCTTGTGCTTCTTCCAGCCCAGTGGTTCTCATGATGAACTCTGCATATAAGTTAAATAAGCAGGGTGACGATATACATCCTTGACATACTCCTTTTCCTATTTGGAACCAGTCTGTTGTTCCATGTCCAGTTCTAACTGTTGCTTCCTGACCTGCATACAGATTTCTCAAGAGGCAGGTCAGGTGGTCTGGTATTCCCATCTCTTTCAGAATTTTCCAGAGTTTATTGTGATCCACACAGTCGAAGGCTTTGGCATAGTCAATGAAGCAGAAATAGACGTTTTTCTGGAA